>NC_135984.1:2352033-2652033 GCF_053455715.1 Rhinoraja longicauda | reverse complement strand
CTGTAAATATCGCTACATCTATCCTACAAACTTTCTACAATTAATCGTTAATCATTTCTAGCACGAAGCTATCAAATCCATTCAGTCTTTCCTAATAAAAATTAGTTCTAAGTTCACCTTTATTTATTTTATGCACCTTCTCCAGTACCTCTCTTTCTTTTCTAATTTATACAGCAGATTTGCGTAAAGACCTCTCAAAGCATTTATTTAAACATTGAGCTACTTTGAAGTACAGTGAAGTGCACTTACCTTGATAAATATGATAACTATTCTTTGGCAGCATATTCCCACAGCTATCAGTGTGTGACTACTGAATTTACATAACATTGATATTGCCAGATGCAAATTGTTTTTTTGATTATGTTTCGCAGTACCACATCTTGATTGTACTAGGACCACACCTGCATATAAATCATTCCACCACAAATGCAACAAATACATCATGTCTTGAGGTAATTTAGCCATGTCCCATTGTTGCAGATAACATAGATGGATGTGTGGTTTATTTGTAAGGTTAGTGATTAGCAGCTTGGTGAAGTGGATGTGATAATTGTGTATAGTCCCCAAAACACCAATAGAATCTTCTGGATAATCCCATGCAATAAAACCACAATTTAAGTTTTCAGTCATCTTGAATCAATGAATCTAATTATCAGAGTTTGGAACTGCAGAATCTGATCCCAAATAACACAGCTGGAGATGTCAGTCCTTGGCTGAGAAGGGACTAACAGATTTTTAAAATAATTCCTTTTGGGATTATTGGCTTTGAAATAACAGCAGGAGCCAATTCAGCCCACCAAACCTGTGCTATTCTTTCCAGGTAGAATTCCTCAACTGATTTTAATAGCGTTCTTGGCAAGTCCCAGTCCACTATCTACAACTAGATAGACTAACCGGCACTCAATATTCATTCAACATTGAGATACTAGGTTAGTCACCACTGACCATCCTACATTCCAGAACTACCACCCATTGCTGTCCCAGGGTCCACCTCATTCAATCCCACCATCTTGTTAAATCTCTTCTCAAAACCTTCTTAAATTCGTCGTTTCAATTTTCCTTTTTTGCACTTTAAACCATTGAATTTGGATTTACACCAAAATACAACTGGAGATCTTAAATCCAACCATGTGTAGGAAAATAACTGCAGATGCTGGTTTACATCGAAGGTAGACACAAAAGGAAGCACGCAGTGAATGAACAGTGAGCATGGAGTTGGGGGAAGAGTTGACGAGATGACCATGGTTGGTTTTAACAAAATGCTGGAGTAACTCAGCGGGTCAGGCAGCATCTCAGGAGAGAAGGAATGTGTGACGTTTTGGGTCGAGACCCTTCTTCAGACTGACCGACGTTTCGGATCGAGACCCTTCTTCAGTCTGAAGAAGGGTCTCGAACCGAAATGTCTCCCATTCCTTCTCTCCTGAGATGCTGCCGGACCCGCTGAGTTACTCCAGCATTTTGTTAAAACCAACCATGGTCATCTCGTCAACTCTTCCCCCAACTCCATGCTCACTGTTCATTCACTGCGTGCTTCCAACTTCACAACAATGACTTTGGTGCAACAAGCACTGCGTTGATGGTTAGACACCTTGAGATTCCCAAGGGTCAGGCTTGCTGCTCTAAATGCAGACTGCTGCTGATGCTTTACACACACGATGGTCGTAGGTCCTCAACTATAATATGCCCTGTTCTGCAGATGTTGATTTCTCAGTGGCACCAGCCAGTCTCCGAGTGGCATTCCTCATGTACCGGTCTAGCAAATCTCTTCACAGTGATCAGCCACAGGTCTGGCCCCGAGTGTGAGTGCCAATAGAGACGAATAAAGATAGGAGCAGGCATTGTGCAAGAGTTGAAGCATGAGGCCAAAACTCACTCGCTGAAAATGAACCTGAAGGTGAAAGAGGCAACGTGAGGATTAGTGATGGGTATAAGCAGCAGGACAGGCCATTTGGAGTAAGTGGCTTGTTCCAATGGTGCATATTACATGCAAAGACTGAAATCAATGTTGGGGCAATAGATATTGGCAACCAACTAGACATCAATATGGTTCAAAGCTAGTCAACAGACTGAGATAATGCTAGATTGGAGAGAAGCTTTGCACCACGTACTGCTGGTTAAAAATACAAAAAAAAGACATACACAATTGACAATAGACAATAGGTGCAGGAGGAGGCCATTCGGCCCTTCGATCCAGCACCGCCATTCAATGTGATCATGGCTGATCATTCTCAATCAGTACCCCGTTCCTGCCTTCTCCCCATACCCCCTGACTCCGCTATCCTTAAGAGCTCTATCTAGCTCTCTCTGGAATGCATTCAGAGAATTGGCCTCCACTGCCTTCTGAGGCAGAGAATTCCACAGATTCACAACTCTGACTGAAAAAGTTTTTCCTCATCTCAGTTCTAAATGGCCTACCCCTTATTCTTAAACTGTGGAGTGCTGGAGTAACTGAGTGGGTCAGGCAGCAACTCTGGAGAACGTGGATACACTTCAGTTTTGGACACTTCTTCAGAGCTCATTTTAAAAACTGTGTGATTTGAAATTTAAATTCCAATTAAAATTTTTACATATTACAAAGATGACGAACATGCATAATCTACCCATCAGCAAAGACGAGCTATTTGAGGTTATCATGAAGGATTGCAGTCTCGTGGAGTAGGGAAGAGGGAGAGACAGGATGATATGAAGAGAGTGATGGAGGAGACAGCCAGCAAGTAGCAGAGGCGAGACTGGGAGAGGAAAATGAAATGAGGCAGAGCAAGAGGAGGGGTCAGGTATGAAGCAAGAAGTGGAAAAAGAAAAGAGGGAAAGGTTACATCAAAAGGTTTAAAAAATAATGAAATAAAGTGCTGGGAAGAAAGAGAGTGCGACATTGCCATTGTGAACGGAATGAGTTTGTAAAACCATAATAATATATTCCTTTATTCGTCCCACATTTACACGGGAAATTTACAAAATAAAACAAAAATAAAAGAGAAAATGCAGCAAGTCAGTCTGTGAAGAGAAATGAGAGGTTATATTTCAAATGTAGACTCTCTGTCAAAGCCCATGACTTCTCTCTACAGACACTGCAGATTTCCGTGCCTTTCTTTTTTCTTGGGCTTTCTTTTCAAGTTGCAGGCTCGTCTGTTTTTCTTTATCTTTTCACCCGAATATAGTGGGACGGGGCTGAACTACGGCGTCCTTTGCCTTGCTAACCCTGTGATGACCACTTCTGTTGGGGTCACCATCGCCTTCAGCTTTGAACCATCTCCGGTTCCTCCTATAACATTTTGTATTTCCTGTGGTCCATCGCGGCCAGCTGCAGTGTAAAGTAAGCATTACTGAATCATATTTTGATTACAATCTAAATAAAAGATAATTATGATGTATTTAATATTTCAGTGCCAAGGACTATAGTCATGCAGTTAGCTTGTGCCAATAATGGGATTTTTAATGGGTTTATACCTCCAGAAAAATATCAGATGAGAATAGTACACAAACACATTCTTTGAGGGTTCATATGAGGTCTCTATCATAAGTCACTTTGGTTTCTTTCTTAAAAGGGCAATGTTTTTGTGAAAATTCCACTGACAAAATGACCATTTGGGCTGCTTCACTTTCTGCCCCTTTCCCTTAAATGTGTGTCAAATTCCTTTTCACGAGGGCACTCCATTTTCAGAGCTTCACATCCAATACCAAGTACCCAAAATGAAACTTCTATTAAACAATGTAAGTCACTTTTTTTTCCAGTGCCTTTTCCACCAAGAATTTTGAAGGAGAACTGATTTAAGTCAGGCCATGATATCCACTCAAGGTAGCGCTTTGGTCCCGAAGAGCTGCCGGAGGAAGTAGTTCTGGCAGGTACTATTGCGATGTTTAAAAAACATGTAGACAGGTACATGGATAGGACTGGTTTAGAAGGATATGGACCAACCACAGGCGGGTGTGACTTCTGTAGATGAGGCATGTTGATCGGTGTGGGCAAGTTGGGCCAAAGGTTTCCACACTCTATGACTCTATGACTCGGAATCAGCTGCTTTTGGGTTCATTCCATTCCAGAAATATGAACTCAAAAGTCGAGGCTGACACTAACTGCAGGAAGGACTGTTAAACCAAGGATCCACTTGCTCCTCACAGGTACCAATGGGAAGTCTGTAGTACTGTTTTTAAAAGTGCCCTGTTCCATAGCTATACCTCTGTTCATTTGCACGCTGTCTGTGGGGGCTGCTTCCCACAATCCAAGACCTGCCTCATTTTGAAAGTAATCCATTAGTCTGGAAGTGCTATGGGATATCTTAAACAAGATACATAAATTGTTGTTATATCATTGCTAGACCACCCCATCAGGAAGAGGCGTGTGAAATGTATTTCACAATAGCTTTGCATAGAGCTTTCTCATTTAGAGTTTGGGAATAAAGCACAACTCTGAACCTCAGCGATGGAAGGGAGGGATTGCAATTGGCAGTGTTGTTCGCACAGGTGGAGGGCATAACGTCACCTGTGGCCAAGTGACCGTGGGAGAGATGCCATTGTTTCTTGGATACATGAAAGATATCAAGAGTAGACACAAAATGCTGGAGTAACTCAGCAGGACAGGCAGCATCCCTGGAGAGAAGGAATGGGTGACGTTTCGGGTTAAGACCCTCCTTCAGACTCAAAGATATCAAGAGCTATTCTGTCATTGCATCTTAACGGGGTTTGCATACTGATGTGAATTTCCAATGTCGTAGAATTAACCATGGCTTTATTTCCTTGGCAATATTTTCATCACAAAGGATTGAATCATCTTCCAGTCCATCAGTCCGTCCTGTAGGATCTCTTCACTCCTCCAAAGTAGGGCGTGGCACATCCACAATTCACTTCACTCCTTCAGTTACATCTGGCCCAAGTTTTAAAATTCCCTCCATAAGCGTTAGAGTTGCCGCCTTACAGCGCCGGAGACCCAGGTTCGATCCTGATTACGGATGCTGTCGAAAGGGAGTTTGTACGTTCTCCCCGTGACCGCGTGGGTTTTCTCCGGGCGCTCCAGTTTCATCCCACACTCCAAAGACATACAGGTTTGTAGGTTAATTGGCTTCAGTAAAAATTGTAAATTGTCCCTAATGTGTACTGTATGCTAGTGTAATGGGGATCGCTGGTAGGCGCGGACTTGGTGGGCCGAAGGGCCTGTTTCCATGCTATATCTCTAAAACAAAATCTCACAATGACCGAGCTTTGCCCCAATCAGTGGTGCTGAAAGCATGATGCTGTCATCTTAATGAGTTGAAATTTCCCTCAATAATTAATTCCATTGAAGTCAATGGAAGAGATTCTGGTGCAAATGTATTCTGCAGGATATCTTAGTCTAACGCTCTATCTTTCTTCTCTTTTTTACGCTGCACCTTATAGGTCTGAAGCATCAGGTTGTCCATATATTTTTAAATTACTAGTTTTACATTATATTTTGGTTGAAAATTGCTCCCATGAAGCTATTGTTCCGTTAAAGGCACCATACCAATGCAAGTTGCTCATTATACCCCAAACTGCCTCCCAAAAAGTTCACCGACACTAAAGGACGGAGAGATTAGAGGTAAAACAACTCTGGCACTCCATTATCCGTCCACTTTCTTCTCGCTATTTTTACTGTAACTGGAATAATAAAATAATTTTACTATTAAATAATAAAACTCTTCATGTAGACACTTTGGAGGCCAAATGGAATACTGGGACCCCCATGCCAAAATGTAAAATAAAATGCTTTGTATTATTTATCAATCATTGGTCAGCTTTTTCATTGACCTAGCACAGTCTTGTTGCATTTTGTTGATGAACCAACTTGGGAAAACTCCTTACATTTCTTCAGGTTATGCCAAGTGTTGGTAGTGGGAATATCCGATGGAAGACTGGGAGAAATATTTACTTGTGAAAATATCAACTGCATTAAGTCATCCCATCTTAAGGACAGCACTTCAAATATTCCCTTGATTCACAGGGCAGAAGAGTCTGAAGAAGGGTCTCGACCTGAAACGTCACCCATTCCTTCTCCCCAGAGATGCTGCCTGTCTCGTTGAGTTACTCCAGTATATTGTGTCTATCTTCTGTCGACAGATGGAAATGCAGCCTTGTATAAAATGCTACAAAGATCATCAGGTCAGGTAACATCGGTTGAGAGAGAGAGAGCGCGAGAGAGAGAAATAGAGATAATAAAAAATACTGCAGATGCTGGAAATCTGAAATAAAAACAGTAAATACCAGATTGGGGTATGTTAACTTTGCATTTTGCTGCACAGATGCTACTTGGCCTACAGAGAGTTTCTAGCTTTTCTTGTTTTTATTTCAGTAAAAACAGAACATAGTTAATCGGCCAGACCTCACCGGTCCGGCGCTATGACTGGGAATTACTGCCCTGCTGATACCACCACCTGCATGGCCTGACTCTACTGGCCCGGGTACTACTAGGTGAAAGCTAATGACCCTCTCCATCCAGCAGTGTGGTCAGCATATCCAACTTTGCAGGCAGTGAGATAGCTACTCAAGCTTAAAAATGTCTCTAACATTTGGACATTTAAATATATTAACATCAAAGTAAATAAATGATAAAGCTTACTTTTCTAAATCATTGAAAACATCAATTGCATAAAAATTCCTCCATGCCTTCAATTCACAGTCCTACCTTCCCCAATTGAAATCAGTGGGATCTGAGAGCAAGTTCATCTGACAGGGGAATCCCAGCCACCCTGTGGGTTGATGTGAACTGGTAGCAACTCCGTACAGACAGCACCCGTAGTCGGGATTGAACCCGGGTCTCTGGCGCTGTAAGGCAATGACTCTACCGCTACACCACTGGGGTTCCCTATGGAGCGCAATGTACAGGCAATATTTTGGGTTTGGATTCTTCATCAGACTGAAGGAGTTAACATTACTTTGTCTCCTTCCTAATTCAGCATCTACTTTGGCTCACACATGGATATTTGTCACGCCTCCTTTGTCTTTCCTCCTTCCTTAAATGCGAGTGACGCACTTTTACCAAAAGAGGTGGAAAGCATGATGCAATTACTAGAAGCCAGTTATGACTCAGACCAACATAATACATGGAGAAATTAATTGTCCAAAAGGACCGATCAAAGGCTTAGCCACATCAAGGAAGCTAAAGGCAATGTCAAATCGCAATCATCCCTCCGTCCA
Organism: Rhinoraja longicauda; assembly: GCF_053455715.1. Taxonomy (NCBI): domain Eukaryota; kingdom Metazoa; phylum Chordata; class Chondrichthyes; order Rajiformes; family Arhynchobatidae; genus Rhinoraja; species Rhinoraja longicauda. The sequence continues at coordinate 2,644,887 of NC_135984.1, read as the reverse complement.
TCCATACTAAACTTACCCACCACTCCATGTTCATACAATCAGAATCAGAATCAGAATTACCTTTATTGTCATCCAAAAAAACAAGTCTTTTGGACGAAATTCCGTTACCCACAGTCCAACAATAAGAGCAATAAAAATAAGCAATAACACACACAATCCCAAACCAACACCAAACAAAAAAAGAAACATCCATCACAGTGAGTCTCCACCAGTCACCTCCTCACTGTGATGGAAGGCCAGAATGTCTTTTCTCTTCCCCTGCCGTCTTCTCCCGCGGTCAGGCTGTTGAAGTTGCCACGTTCCAGGCCGCGCCGGACGGTGAAAGGTCCGCAGCGGGCCGACCAAGGAAGGTATACTGGATTATCTGAACCACATCATAAATGGTTACTTTTTCATAAACAATGTTCCCAACTTGCTTTAAAACCACATTGTCACAGAACAGACACATTCTTTTTATCAACAGGTTTTACATGGCGATTTTCTTTCAGAAAGGGAAACTAAAACTAGGGCATATTTATCCTGAGCAGATTGTTGGCATGAGCAACAAACATCATTATGACTTGCTGAGTAGCTGAACAGTATGTTTACCTGACTTATTGGGCACTACATCTAGTACATAATTTCGTTTAAATTGGTTTTGTAAACCATGCCCTTGGTTCACCTCTAAGATTTAAGCTGCAACAGTCCAGGGACCTTGGTCTAGGTTATTTAAAAGTATATTTTCACCAGAGGACCACCAAGATACATCAATAAGCTAACTAAAACACCAATAAAGTCATCAATAAACTCATAGAAAGTCAACAAAGTTAAACAGACCAACAAAAACCCACTAAGAAAGCAATCAAAATTCACCAACAAATTCTAGAATTCAGTCTAGCACATCCTAGATTATAAGGTCAGGCAAGCAAAAGCTTTATTGGCTGGGTCTCAGGAAACCTCTTGGAGAATGGGGGAGTAGAAGGGTTGGGGAAAGTTCCTGAGATACTGCGCAGAAACAGGCCCTTCAGCCCACCAAGTCCGTGCCGACCAGCGATTCCCGCACACTAACACTATCCTACACACACTAGAGACAATCAACATTTTATACCAAGCCAATTAACCTACAAACCTCTACGTCTTTGGAGTGTGGAAGGAAATCGGAACTCCGGGAGGAAGTCTACGCAGGTCACTGGGAGAACGTACAAACTCTGTACAGACAGCTCTCGTAGTCAGGATCGAATCTGAGTCTCTGGCGCTGTGAGGCAGCAACATTGCCGCTGCGCCACCATGCCAGCCTACCGTAACAAGTGGATTGGAACTGGATGTAAGGCATTAGTCGGAGGAACATTTGCCTCCCAACATGTCTGCTCGCCCATCGGTAAATGCCAGAGTGTGGCAGAGCTGGGACAATGTCATGGGGTAGAGCCCTTGTTGAAAGCCACTGTTTGGGATGAGGAATAGAACAGAACATAAGTGAGTGCCATGAACTTGGCAGTGGTACAGGAGCTGGAAAAGATAGCAGGACATTTGATCCAAACCAGCTAACAGGCAACAAGGAACTGATCAGAATGGGCATGCACACAATAAAATGCAACTGCAACCCAACAAAAATAAACCAAACCCCCAAGCAATTATATCAAAATACACAAGTCTACTGTTCAAAATGCATAACATCCCAGTGAAATGCATCAAATCTCATAAAATACATCTTGGGACAAACAAACATTGGTGAGTGTCCAGCACATCGCAATCAAGCTACACCATAATACTCCAACAATCTGATCACAATTCATTGCCACTACTAAATTATAACAAGGAAACTAACATAACTATAACATTAATTCTGCTGCAAACTTATCAAAACTTCAGGGCAAATCAACATGATTGTTGGACACAATGACAAATAACTGAAGCAGAAACCAGTACAAATTAAACAAATATACTGAAAAAAAAGGCCAGAAATCTCCAAAATACCATTGAAATAAGCCATCAGAAAATATCTCTGTAAACTCCACAGAAATGCAGCAACAAGACAACGTATAGTTTAAAAAAAGGTAAAGAACAAACACATGCTTTGAACTGTGGGTGTGCTCTCTTTACTATGCACCTCCGTGCCCATGAAGAATAGGGTTGCCAACTATCTTACTCCCAAATACGGGACAAGGTGACATCACAGCCCCGCGCCCCACGTGACCTCACCCAGCCAGAGGCCACGTGCTCCCGCTCCACCAATGGCGGCCATCCGGGCCAGGAGGTGGGTTGCTACACAACCTCCATGAGGTGAACACACTCCGTTAGCCCACACTGTCCTGGCCGACAGCGGCCCACGGGCCTAATACGGGACAAGGGACAAACCAATTTAGCCCAAAATACGGGATGTCCCGGCTAATATGGAACAGTTGGCAACCCTAATGAAGAATAATGTTCATAAAAGAACAAGAAAAGTGCAGAGAAGATTTATGAGGTTATTGCCAGGACTTGAGGGCCTGAGCTATGTGGAATGGATGGTGGAAGAGGACTTTATTCCTTGGAGTGTAGGAGGCTGAAGGGTGATTTTATAGTGTATAGAATCATGAAGGGAGTAGATAGGATGAATGCACTGAGTTTTTTTATGGGGAATCAAGAACCAGAAGACATGGGTTTAAGGTGAGAAGGAAAAGATTTAATTGGGATTCGAGGAGCAACTTTTTCACACAGAGGGTGGTGGATATACAGAACGAGATGCCAGAGGAGATATTTGAGACAGGTACTCATATCATATCATATCATATATATACAGCCGGAAACAGGCCTTTTCGGCCCTCCAAGTCCGTGCCGCCCAGCGATCCCCGTACATTAACACTATCCTACACACACTAGGGACAATTTTTACATTTACCCAGCCAATTAACCTACATACCTGTACGTCTTTGGAGTGTGGGAGGAAACCGAAGATCTCGGAGAAAACCCACGCAGGTCACGGGGAGAACGTACAAACTCCTTACAGTGCAGCACCCGTAGTCAGGATCGAACCTGAGTCTCCGGCGCTGCATTCGCTGTAAAGCAACAACTCTACCGCTGCGCCACCGTGCCGCCCTATACAACATTTAGAAAAAACTTGAACAGGTATATGGATAGGAAAGGTTTAGAGGGATGTGGGCCAAACGCAAGCAAATGGAACTAGTTTATATGGAGCATCTTGGCCGGTGTGGGCAAATTGGGCCAAAGAGCCTGTTTCCATGCTGTATAACTATATGGCTCTATAATAATGAGCCAACTCAATCCATTACAATATCAAAGTATACAACATACATGTATACATTGCAATATACCAGTATGCATGCAGAGGTCCCGAGAAAGATAGCAATTTAATGGTTGAGTTAAAATATTCATGATAAATGCTTAATCAAATATCAAAACAGACAGGTAAAGCAATTGAAATAAGTTCCAATGTATCATGAAACTGGAGTTGGCGGGAGGAGTGAGGAACTGGATAAGAACCAAAATACCTTTGGCGGAACATCAAAATACAACAGCGAAAAATCAAAATATACTGGTAAACACGGGAGAAAAAAGTAACAATGTACAATAAAGAAAGAACAAGATACACCTGAAACTGTACCAAAACACTAATAAATAAACCCTACCTAAACATTCTGCTTAAGAAAACTCTGCCAATATACACTAATCAAGGAAATATATTCAACAATACACTTAAATGCATTGGAGAATGGTTTGAAGAAGGGTCTTGACCTAAAACGTCACCTATTCGTTTTCTACAGAGATGCTGCCTGACCCGCTGGGTTATTCCAGCATTTTATTTCTATCTTCGGAGAAAAGAACAAAATCGATTGGTTAAAGAATGTCCACTAAAGCACGTTAGATAAAAACAAAACACAATGTATACTTGGAAAAACACTAAAGAAATATTGCAATACAATACAAAAACAAATCAGAAAAACAAGAAAGTGCTCTTAAAGAATATAACATAAAAACCACTGGAGAAAAAAAATAATATCAATAACCTGGGGAAACGACTGGTGGGAAAATCATCGTGAATATTGAAAAACATTCAAATATTCTGGAAAAAAAATGCTTACTGAAATAGCAAAAAAACGCTGGATGAAAAGCAGAAGTCCACATATAATATTTTTGGTAAAATCTACCAGAAAGCACCATCATAGAAATCCTATATATTTTGGAGATAAAAATCAGCAAATTATACTGCAGTGTAAAGACTTTTTAAAAAATTGTGGAAAATGCAAAAACCCCTCAAATGAGCACCTACTTTGGAATAAAACACATTCAAAGGGGTGGGGGTGGATACTACTATATAGAATGATTAGAAATTATTAATAACATTTGCTCAAGATCTGATAGGCAAGTGAAGGAGAAAGCAATAGGACATTGAGTAGATATGGTGGAATGAAGAAAGAGGTAAGAGACAATCGTGCAGTGGTAGAGTTGCTGCCTTACAGCACCGGAGACCCGGGTTCGATCCTGACTACGGGTGCTGTCTGTACGGAGTTTGTACGTTTTCCCTGTGACCACATGGGTTTTCTCTGGGTGCTCCGGTTTCCTCCCACAATCCAAAGACGTCCAGGTTTGTCGGTTAATTAGCTTTGGTAAAGAAATTATAAATTGTCCCTTGTGTAGTTAGTGTACAGGGTGATCACAAGTTAGTGTGGTCCCGGTATGTCGAAGGGCCCATTTCCACGCTGTATCTCTAAAGTCTAAAGTCTAAAGCATGTTAAAACATCAACCATCCTGCCATTACAGAATGTGGAGCAGATTGAAGAAGGGTTTCGACCAGAAACGTCACCTATTCCTTTTCTCCAACGATGCTGCCTGACCTGCTGAGTTACTCCAGCTTTTTGTGTCTATCTGCAGTTACAGAAAATAGTTTCTCCATTAAAGTAAAGTGACCACAAGGTAATTAAGGTGACTTTGAATGAAAAGTTAAATATCTATATATAAGGCTCTCCCTCATAAACGCACAACATGTACTGTTGCTTGAGGATGAAAGTTTAAGATTATGGAGATTTAGATTTTGTCAAAAATGAAAAGGCTCTTCAAATGAGTTCCATTAATAGAAAGTGCCTTATGCTCCGAAGAGTTCACCTTGTTGCTAGTACAAGGTTGGCTCTGAGACAAGGTTCAATCTCCTGTCCAGGACTTGAGCAGATACCATCACTGATGAGGGGATACTTTCAGAAGCAGTATTAATACTGAGATCCTGCCAACCTTCTCACACGGAAGTAAAACACCCTAGGACATGAGCAAGAGAGAGCGTGAGATTCTTCCAGGCATCCTGGTTGGCATTTATCCCTCAACCAACATAATTTAAAACAGATTAAGTGGTTATTTATCTCATTGTCATTCAACTGGAACATACCTCTTGAACGGTGCATTTCCTTCATGACAGTCATCTCTAAGTTTCAGCACATTTCATTGGTAGTTATGTATAAATCAGTGTTGTTTGTGAAGAATCAGAAGATTGGAGGAACGCGGAGGAGAACGTACACAAATGAATCCGAATGATTGCTAGCTCAATTCTTCCAACATAATACTGCTGCAAAATGTCATAAGATGGGCACTGATTGACATAATACTTTCTGCATCAATCTGTTTATAGGTTTAGGTTTAGATTTGGGTTCATTATTATCACGTGTACCGAGCGAGCTACAGTGAGCGAGACTTCACCTGAATTTCTCCACTTGTTCGTTGAAATTAAGCAACGAAGCCAGTTGTACATTGCTGAAGGGTTCATGCCTCTGGAACTGGGCATTTCAGTGTCATTGTAAGCGCTGGTTTTTAACCTTTCAGCTCATTATGATTGATCTGTTAGAGGCCACGTCTTGGTCTGCCTGGTCACAAAGCCCCGGAAATCACTGCATAAATGTCTCTGCCCTCGTCTCTCCTGACACTCAACAAGATCACCAACTGCTCTGCCCAAGATAAACACTTGCAATATCATGGCATTGGAGGCTTCTGGCAGTGTGCTGGAAGATGAGATTAGTCTGAATAGGTATTGGATGCCTTAGTTTTAGTTTAGAGATATAGCATGGAAACTGGCCCTTCGGCCCACCGAGTCGCCGCCGACCGGCGATCCCCGCACATTAACACTATCCTACACACACTGAGGGCAATTTTACATTTATACCAAGCCAATTAACCAACAAACCTGTACGTCTTTGGAGTGCGGGAGGAAACCGAAGATCTCGGAGAGAACACGCACTTGTCCGGACATGATGCACCAAAGAGCCTATCCACCCAATATAGCTCCAAATTCTACCACCTGTCCTGATAACATTTATATCAGCCACTACAACCTGAGAGAATGATCCATCACCTATTCATTTTCTCCAGAGATGCTGTGTGGCCCCTTGAGTTACCCCGGCGTCTTCTTAGAGAATGATCGTTTAGTTACCTTATCTAAACTTATCCAGGAATACAAAGTCCTTGAGGAATATCCCACGAAGTAAAGAGCAGCATTTAACTTTATTTTTTAAAGTTATTAATGAGGTAATCACTGTCCAATCCTACATCTTTGTTTATCCACCCAACTGCTCATAAGGGTTTGTGTATCGATGCATGTTTGAACCACTCTGTGCCTTGGAGAGGTGGTGGGACCTCGAAGGAAACGTAGAACTGGTGGAGAAATAGGGATGGGACATTTGTGGAGGAGTTTCAAATCATGAATGAAGATTTCAAAAATATAAGCATTGATGGATCTTCCAAAATGTTGTTGCCCTAGTTTCTTTGTTGTGATTTGTTTTTGTGTTGGGAAAACTTCTCCTAGTTCATTTCATAGAAACATAGAAACATAGAAAATAGGTGCAGGAGTAGGCCATTCGGCCCTTCGAGCCTGCACCGCCATTCAATATGATCATGGCTGATCATCCAGCTCAGTAGCCTGTACCTGCCTTCTCTCCATACCCCCTGATCCCTTTAGCAAAAAGGGCCACATCTAACTCCCTCTTAAATATAGCCAATGAACTGGCCTCAACTACCTTCTGCGGCAGAGAATTCCACAGACTCACCACTCTCTGTGTGAAGAAATGTTTTCTCATCTCGGTCCTAAAAGACTTCCCCCTTATCCTTAAGCTGTGACCCCTGGTTCTGGACTCCCCCAACATCGGGAACAATCTTCCCGCATCTAGCCTCTCCAACTCAAGAATTTTATATGTTTCTATAAGATCCCCCCTCAGTCTTCTAAATTCCAGCGAGTACAAGCCCAGTCTATCCAGTCTTTCCTCATATGTAAGTCCCGCCATCCCAGGGATCAATCTGGTGAACCTTCTCTGTACTCCCTCTAAGGCAAGAACGTCTTTCCTCAGGTTAGGAGACCAAAACTGCACACAATACTCCAGGTGCGGTCTCACCAAGGCCCTGTACAACTGCAGCAGAACCTCCCTGCTCTTAAACTCAAATCCTCTTGCTATGAATGCCAACATACCATTCGCTTTCTTCACTGCCTGCTGCACCTGCATGCTTGCTTTCAATGACTGGTGCACCATGACACCCAGGTCACGTTGCATCTCCCCTTCTCCCAATCGGTCACCATTCAGGTAATACTCTGCTTTCCTGTTCTTGCCGCCAAAGTGGATAACCTCACATTTATCCACATTATATTGCATCTGCCATGCATTTGCCCACTCGCCTAATCTATCCAAGTCACTCTGCAGCCTCCTAGCATCCTCCTCGCAGCTAACACTGCCACCCAGCTTCGTGTCATTACCTCATTAATAACTTTAAAAAATAAAGTTAAATGCTGCTCTTTACGTCGTGGGATATTCCTCAAGGACTTTGTATTCCTGGATAAGTTTAGATAAGGTAACTAAACGGTCATTAAACGGGCCACACAGCATCTCTGGAGAAAAGGAATAGGTGATGAGATCCAACATCTCATGGTGGACATGACATTTTTTTTGCCTTCATTAGCTAGGTCATACAATTTGTGGTACAACTGTATCAAGGATTTGTTGTGCCAAAGTTGGGGTAGTGTGTGTCATTCTGGTTGCCACAGCTAGGAAGAGTATTATGCAATTGCAGATGGAGGAAAGGAAGATATTGCCTGGAGTGGGTGTTTTAAACATGATGGGCTGAATGGGTTGGTTGGTTTTCTATCGAACTGAGAAGGATGAGGTCTTCAAGTAGGACACCCAAAAAAATGGCCTCCAAAAGGTTGGATCATCTTTAACAGCCAATCCCTGACGTTTCACAACCGAAGGAGATGAGGAGATGATGCTATCCCAATGGGAATTCTGAAGCTTTTCCACCATAGGAAGGAGAGATGCATTGGGAGTGAGAGAGCATTCATGGTTTGGTTTAATTTAGTTTGGAGATACAGCATGGAAACAGGCCCTTCAGCCCTCCAACCATTGGTCACCATGCCTGCCATTGATCACCCGTTCACACTAGTTATCCCACTACGTACTACAATTTCAGAGGCCAATTAACCTACAAACCTAGTAGGAAAGAATTGATGCTGTGTGGCCCCTTGAGTTACCCCGGCATCTTCTTAGAGAATGATGGTTTATATCAAAGGTAGACACAAAATGCCGAGTAGGGTGAAGAATGAAGTCTAAAGAAGGGTCTCGACCCGAAACGTCACCCATTCCTTCTCTCCAGAGATGCTGCTTGTCCCACTGAGTTACTCCAGCATTTTGTGTCGACCTTTAACCTACAAACTACACGCCTTTGAGATGTGGGAGGGAACCAGAGCACCTGGAGGAAACCCACACTGTCACAGAGGGAACGTGCAAACTCACCCGACATCAGGATGCCACCTTGCTCTCAGGCATTGTGAGGCAGCAGCTCTACTGCTGTGCCACTTTCCCTCCCAAAGAAATCTGTTCTTACAGTCTGAATTGAGCTTTCTGGATTTATGCTCACAGAATGTGAGATGATAAATCACCCCCCACTCCACTCTCTCCCCCTTCTCCCCACAAATTATACTCACCAAAACCAAGAGAAACCAACATTAATTGTTCTGAGGGATCAGGCTGCAGCACGAGAATTTGTGCACGTTAATGTTCATGCTTACTCTAGTGCAGAGCAACTGTGACAAATGCATCTTTAAACTTTCACATACAAGAGGTGGAATTAGGAAAGATAAAACTCGTTGTAATAACAAGCATGAAAAATATGCTGAAGTTTTCACTTTTTAGGTTTTCTTACAGGAATCTAATAATAGGGGATTTTTTAAACTGCTTTTCGAGCCCAAGGCTATGTGTGTCTGGACTTGTTCTTGGTTCAATGAAAATCTTTTAAAAGTTGTCAGTCCTGGTTTTGAATGATTTGAATTTGAGTCATAGAAGCTAGCACATTCAGGGGATGGAACAATGATATCCTGCAACACACCAGCATTATAAAGACATTGGAGGTCTTGAAACGCACGAAGGTGGATGCATCTCAGGGGTTTGAACAGACTGCTAGGGAAACAAGAGTGGAGATAGCTGGGGCCTTGTCTACATGGACTTTAGTAAGTACTTTGACAAAGTCTCACATGTTAGGCATGTCGGGAAGATTGGAACACATGGAATCAAGGGTAAAGTAACAAATTGGATAGAGAGCTGCCTTGGTGGTATCTGGCGGAGGGTGGCATTGGAGCGTTGCTTTTAGTTTGGAGGCCTGTGACCAGAGGTGTGTTTCAGGGATTGGTGCTTGGTCCTCTGTTGTTTGTCAAATGTATTGATTATTTGGATGAGAATGTAGTTGGCATGATTAGTACATATACAATTGACACCAAAATTGGTGGCTTAATTGTCAGTGAAGAAGGTCATCGAAGGTTGTGTAAGGATGTAAAAACTCTGTACAGACAAGCACCTTTAGTCAGGTTCGAACCGGGGCTCTGGTGTTGTAAGGCAGCAACTCTCCGCTGTGCCACCATGCAGAATAGCAAAGAATCATGTGGATTAATGCAGGCAAATGGGATTAGTATAGATATGCATGATGGTTGGCATAGACACAATGGGCTGAAGGGCCTGTTTTTTTGCTATGCAAGTCTGTGACTCTGTGAGCACAGGTACAGGCCACCAATTGGGTTGTGCTGGTATTTATGCTTCATGTAAGTCCCTTACCACAACATCAGAATACCCTCTTTTCATCCCCCTCAAATGTTCCTCAGCTTCTCCTTCAATGCATCTATATTAATCACGTCAACCATTCCAAAAGGTAACAAAATCATGTTCCCAGCTCTCTGAGTTAACAAGTTTCTTTTGAATTCCATATAAGCTTTATTAATAGACAATAGACAATAGACAATAGGTGCAGGAGTAGGCCATTCGGCCCTTCAAGCCAGCACCACCATTCAATGTGATCATGGCTGATCATTCTCAATCAGTACCCCGTTCCTGCCTTCTCCCCATACCCCCTGACTCCACTATCCTTAAGAGCTCTATCTAGTTCTCTCTTGAATGCATTCAGAGAATTGGCCTCCACTGCCTTCTGAGGCAGAGAATTCCACAGATTCACAACTCTCTGACGGAAAAGTTTTTCCTCATCTCCGTTTTAAATGGCCTACCCCTTATTCTTAAACTATGGCCCCTGGTTCTGGACTCCCCCAACATTGGGAACATGTTTCCTGCCTCTAACCCCTTAATAATCTTATATGTTTCGATAAGATCCCCTCTCATCCTTCTAAATTCCAGTGTATACAAGCCTAGCCGCTCCAATCTTTCAACATAAGACAGTCCCGCCATTCCGGGAATTAACCTAGTGAACCTACGCTGCACGCCCTCAATAGCAAGAATATCCTTCCTCAAATTGTCTTCATTTGTATCACCGCCACTTATGCTTACTCCCCAGAATTGGAATTGATTATAGGTCACATCTCAGTATTTCTTTTTAAGATGATAGGCCCCCAACTTGTTCAATCTTTCCTGATAAATGTAACACCCACTCCTGGTATCATCCTTGTAAATCTTTGCCATTCCCTTTCCTCCATTTCCTCTTGATAACATTGAGCTCAAACTGTGTCTGGCATTTTCAGGCATGGTCCAGCAAAGTTTCAAAAACAGCTTTACATAACTCTTGTTTTCCAGTCTCTCACTCTAAATATACTCCTCACTGGTTTTTTTATAGCCTTATGAGCCTGTGTCACTATTTTTAGTGATGTGGATATCTGTACACAACGTCCCTTTGTTCTGGATCCAGTTGAGATGATTTATTAAAGGCTACATTTGTATTGTGTCTCCTACATTGCAGTGCAATGGCCACAGGCAATGAAATATGGTCATTGCTGTGAGGTCAGCCCTTCTGTCCAGGCAGCAAAGTCCTACAAAGAGAAGTGTGATAATGATCAAATAGCCATTTCAATGATGTTGCAATGAGATTGGTTGATTGATTGATTGATTGATTGAACGATACAGTATGGAAACAGCCCCATTCGGTCCACCAAGTCCACGCCAACCATCAATCACCCATTGACTTTACTTCTAAGTTATCCCATTTTCGCATCCACTCCCTACACACCAGCATCGATTTACAGAGGCCAACTAACCTACAATCCTGCATGTCTTTGGGACGTGGGAGGAAACCCACACGGTCATAGGGTGAACATGCAAATTCCACACAGGCGGTGCCCAAGGTCAGGATTGAACCTGGGTCACCTGTGCAGTGAGATAGCATCTCTACCAGCTGCGCCAAGATAAATATTAGTAGAACACAATTAGTAGACCCCTGCTCTTCAAAATAATGACTTGGGAAATCTTTTACATCAATTGAAGAGGACAGATGATGCCATGGTTTAACATCGTATGCTGGTGAGAGTCACACATTGACACAGAAGCACTCTCTCAGAACTGCCCCTGTACATCACCTGAGAGTTTGTGTTGAGTCTCTGGTCTGTTTATCAACCCAGAAACAAGAATGCACTGGCAACTGAACCATGGCGAATGGAGATTGCTATCCAACATTTTTGTTCTTTTCACCTTAATGTTCTTTTTAAAATGAAACTCACACTTATTATGTAGGAAGGAACTGCAGATACCGGTTCACACCGAAGGTAGACACGAAATACTGGAGCAACTCAGTGGGTCAGGTAGCATCTCGGGAGAAAATGAATAGGTGACATTTCAGTCGAGACCCTTCTTCAGACTGGAGTCTAATCCTACTTTGGACCCTTCTTTAGAGATGCCGCTTAACCTGCTGAGCTACTCCGGCATTTTGTGTCTATTTCCCATAATTTTAACATTGAAATATACAGGTATAAATTGAATTGAATTGAATTGAATTGAATAAGTTTATTGAATTGAATAAGTTTATTGGCCAAGTATGTGCACATACAAGGAATGTGCCCTGGTGCTCCGCTCGCAAGTAACAACACGAACATACAATATACAATTAAGAATAAAGCATAAAACATTAAAACATTAAGAATAAAACATTATAGTTTAAACAGGTGAGTGAAATAAACCAGAGCAAAAGGAGGCTACAGACTTTTGGTTATTGAGTAGAGCTACTACTCACGGAAAAAAAGATGTACCAATATACTCAATTTCTACCATTTCAATAGACAATAGACAATAGGTGCAGGAGGAGGCCATGCGGCCCTTCGAGCCAGCACCGCCATTCAATGTGATCATGGCTGATCACTCTCAATCAGTACCCCGTTCCTGCCTTCTCCCCATACCCCCTGACTCCGCTATCCTTAAGAGCTCTATCTAGCTCTCTCTTGAATGCATTCAGAGAATTGGCCTCTACTGCCTTCTGAGGCAGAGAATTCCACAGATTCACAACTCTCTGACTGAAAAGGTTTTTCCTCATCTCAGTTCTAAATGGCCTACCCCTTATTCTTAAACTGTGGCCCCTTGTTCTGGACTCCCCCAACATTGGGAACATGTTTCCTGCCTCTAACGTGTCCAACCCCTTAATAATCTTATACATTTCGATAAGATCTCCTCTCATCCTTCTAAATTCCAGTGTATATTTCCTTCTGAAATATTTCCTTCTGAAATATTTCTCCCTTTTTCCAGAATTCACCCATATTTTTATTGAAAAGGGGTTCCTATGTTGTTTCCCATCCCATGCTCTCATGGGCTCCACCAGGTACCAAGGTGATTTTTCGTTGTGACAATGAGTAATTGGCTGTCCAACTTCAGGCAGCATTACATCACAGCCCAGGGCCATGTGTGGGAACTTAAACTTCTGCCAGCTTTTGGTGGGTTGCACATGAGTGTGTGTAACAACGTGAGGAGAACGTGCGCATACAAGTCCATAACCCTACACCACGCACATTTCTTCAATGGTGGTTATTGCCTACGGCAACCCTTGGTTTTTCACCCACTCTGTACACCTCCCTGTCACAATCAACCCTTGTGCTCCCTCCTCTCAGATGGTATTGCAGGCACACACAATATTAACAGGACATCAGTGGGAAGGTTTGGCCTCAAAGCAAAGGTATTGCAATGTATTCCTTAGATAAAATGTTCTTTAGTAGGTTTAGAGAGTGTAGGGGAGGAGAATGATACAAAGCTCTAGTCTCACAACGCAGTCACCGCAAAATGATGCGGGCGTGATATTTTCATATTTGTAAAACACAATTGTGAAACTCTACTCCTCATTTTGGACGTAGATGTGCCAACTCACGTTATTACCACCGTAGAAAGCCCAAGTTCATTTTGATTTGGTTTTAATCTTATTTGCGATCAGCAAAATATTTGACATGGATGGAAGTGCACCAACAAATCCCACAGAAATGCATTTTTCTCCCATTACTGCATCCTGTGATTCACCAGGATGCTGGTGTGAATCATTAAATTGATGTTGAAACTCGCATCCATTCCTTTGTTATCTCATGACCCGATGATTCCATTGCACCCGTGACAGTCGTCCCAGCTTCCAGCCTGATTAACATTCACACATCTGCCACCCACCCACGCCTTATCACCAAAAAGCAGGAGTAACTCAGCGGGTCAGGCAGCATGTCTGGAGAAGAGGAATAGGTGGCGTTTCGGGTTAAGACCCTTCTTCAGAGGGTCTCAACAACTCACCTATTCCTTCTCTCCAGAGATGCTGCCTGACCCGCTGAGTTACTTCAGCTTTTTGTGTCTATCTTCGGTGTAAACCAGCATCTGTAGTTCCTTCCTTCACACCTTATCACCCCCTTCATTTTCTGACCTAAGTACAGGTAGTTCTTTGTGTTCAATTCCATATTTTAATTCCAACGTCAACTTTCACCTTCTCTTCACGCCCCTCACGTTCAGGTCACTTGTTCTCCCTCAATTACTGTTTAGCTATCAAATCTTTCAGCTCTAGAATTCCCTCCCTAATCATCTTTTATAACTTTCTTCCCTGAAACCTACTTCTTGCATCGTTTTTGGTCACAAGCTGTCCTTCCCTCTGTGTCCCAATGCTTAAGTAAAACACTTATAACACCGAATGTGCTGAAGATGTGATATAAATCCAAGTTGTTAAATTCATGATTTTCAGTCTAAGTAATCCAAATTGATATTTGTTCTGCAATTGACTTGAGTTACTTCACTCCAGGGTTTGAGACGTTATTAGTTTGCTACTTTGCAAATTACTTCTACAAAAGCTAGGTCCCCCCATGTGTAAGTTACAGTTCAGCCATTAGTATCCACTCTACCTGGTGCCAGAGAGCTAATAGTTCAAGTTCTAAAGGCTCTTAGGGCAAGAAGAAATTTAGTCTGGCATTGCCCTGAGAGTGTGCATGTAATCACTTTGGCATTACCATTGAGGGCAAGGGAGTTCTTCACAAATAAAATTAGACCCCACGTATTTTTAAATATGCATTTGAGGGAATTGCAACAGACAACATCAAATCTGATGTTTAATACAAGATAAGTTCCCAACAAGGCACTCAGAACCCATATAGACTTCACAGTTCATAAATTGCCGAGTGTTCTCTCACGATTCCATGATAAAAGTTGCAGAAACAAATATGAAGATTTCCATGTTAAACGACACGCATGCAAATCCTGACATTGTTGTCAGTTTTGTTGTGTGATACTAGTGAATATTGGTAACTTTGTCATAAAGTGATGAAATTATATTTCGCTTGGGCAGCTTGCAGCCCAGCGGTATGAACATTGACTTCTCCAACTTTAGATAGCTCCTCTGTCCCTCTCTTCCCCTCCCCCTTCCCAGTTCTCCCTCTATTTTCCTGTCTCCACCTATATCCTTCCTTTGTCCCGCCCACCTGACATTAGTCTGAAGAAGGGTCTCGACCCATTCCTTCTCTCCCGAGATGATGCCTGACCTGCTGAGTTACTCCAGCAGTTTGTGAATAAAAAAAATTATAGAGAGAGATAGAGCAAGGAAATAGGCCCTTCAGCCCAGTCAGTCTGTACTGACCATCAAGCATCCATTTATACCTTAATCCAACCCTAACCCATTTTATTCTCTCCTTATTCCCATCCCCCTCCACATAATACACACTGGAGGACTTACAGTTAGCCAAGCAAGCTATCAATCTATATTTTTGGTGAATTTGCTCTCTTTTCAGGAGTCCAGACAAATACATGTTTGGAGCAAAGAAAGAAATGGAGCTATACTGAGAGTGTAAGACAATTGAATTCAGAATCGATTACTTGAAGAAAGATCTAGTGGAAACATCTGAAGGCAGCTGTATACATTTCCAAGAATGACCATTGACTGAGAGGTTGGAATGTCTGGTGGCCTTTGGTTTGTGGTCTCAGCAAGTCTCAGATTCGGAGGGAATAGGACAACATTGGAGAGCCTTCAAAAACTTCTGTTGTGGTTTCAATCATCTCTCAAAGATGGCTGCTCATAATTAACCTGATGAACCCTGGCTGAACCTTGCTCACAAGGAAACTGGCTCTGTCGTCCATTAAATGCAGGTGGAAGGTGCAATGAAAGCACCTGGGGTAATGTCCGGAAAGCAATCGCAGCAAAGACTAAGTGGCGCAATTGGAAAGCTCAGACATGTACCATGTTCATCCACAGGATGTCGGGGTTCATTGTCATTGTGGAAAACAAAATCAATATTTAATCTCCAGTTTCTTAGTGAATATTGATCTTTTGGGCTGCTCTGTTAATCGATGAATATTTTCCTGAAGGTTTTGATCAAAGTACGATCTTTAAAAGACTGGAAGTTCACGGTGGTATGTATAGACATACATAAAATATTTAATTATATATGAGATTTTAAACTATCTGATGCATAAATAATGTTGAATAATGTTTAAAAGGACATTGCATTGCAGTTTTGAGAGGATGCTGGGAGACAGTTTCCTCTATTGTCTAACCATGTTAAACAGATCGCTGTTTTGCTTCGGCAGATTCAAGTTGTCAGCGTAAAACAGCAATGACTTTCATTCTTTTAATGTCGACCCAAGTGGCTTCACGTCTTCAGTGTGTCTTAAGACAGGTGACCGAAATATTATTCAAAGCGGTAGCTTTAAATGAGCATCTTCAATGAGAGGAGCAAGAATGAGAGAAAGGTTTAGATAGGGAGTTCTAGAGCTTCGTGAAAAACTATGGCAGTAATTAAAACTGGCAATGACCAAAAGGTCAGAACTACTGATGAGCAAATCTCACAAGGGTGGGATTGAAATAAATGAGAGGGATTGAGTGGGGCAGAGGAAGGGAATGGTACAACATACAAACGTATGGTTGTGTGAAATAGGAGGACTCGACCCGTGGAGACTGTTCGTGACTGATCTGACCGTAACCTCAGTTCTTGCATTCCCATCTAATGTTGACTTGGTAGTCAAGAATCTGTCCTCTGCCTTAAAATCATTCAAAGATGCTACAGTACTTCCATGCTCTTTGAGGAAGAGGGATCTAAAAACCCACAGACATTGGAGAGCAAATAATTTGTCTCACAGGCTTGTATACACTTGAATTTAGAAGGATGAGAGGGGATCTTATCGAAACATATAAGATTATTAAGGGGTTGGACACGTTAGAGGCAGGAAACATGTTCCCAATGTTGGGGGAGTCCAGAACAAGGGGCCACAGTTTAAGAATAAGGGGTAGGCCATTTAGAACGGAAATGAGGAATAACTTTTTCAGTCAGAGTTGTAGATCTGTGGAATTCACTGCCTCAGAAGGCAGTGGAGGCCAATTCTCTGAATGCATTCAAGAGAGAGCTAGATAGAGCTCTTAAGGATAGCGGAGTCAGGGGGTATGGGGAGAAGGCAGGAACGGGGTACTGATTGAGAATGATCAGCCATGATCACATTGAAGGGTGGTGCTGGCTCAAAGGGCCGAATGGCCTACTCCGGCACCAATTGTCTATTGTCTATTGTCTATCTGCTTTAAATGGGTTATTCCTTGTTTTTAAACAATCAGCCCTCGTATAGATTCTTGCAAACGAGGAAACATTCTCTCCACATTCTCCCTATCAACATCTCTGACTATCTGATGTGTTTCAACCAAGTCACCTCTCATTCTTCCAAATCAAGAGATTTAAACAGATGACTGAGAAATTATCACAGGGATGGGTAAATGCAAGATAAATGTAGGCAGCACAGTACTGGAGTTTTTAAGGATGGGGAAAGACAGATTGCCCAGAGGAACACAGAATATTCGAGTGGGCACTACAACGGCATGATGCAGTTTGCACTCCTAGTTTACTTTGTCCACGGGGTTGACTGGTTCTCTTGTGGATCAATAAAAGGTCAGATCAATGCAGCTGAATAGCTTCGCTGGCTAATGAGATGCCATGTTAATTAATGAATTGTTTCAGCGTTAAATATTTCAGTTTCAGCATTAACTGTGAATGGTAGTTCATTGATTAGAAATCTCCTGACCAGAACCTGTTCCCTGGATCAGACTGGCTCACCTATCCAAAAGCAAGTAGTTCACACACCCGTAGCTAACTGGTTTAGATATTTTTATATTTCTCCGAAATTAATTCTTGCATCAAAGGCAACGCCAATTTATTACTACGGCCTTTTCAGAGAGAACCATTTTAATGCAGCACTGGAGTTAAATATAAGCCTCGGCAAGTACGCTTGGAGGACGGTTTACAGTTTAGTTTATTGTCACGTGTACCGAAGTACAGTGCAAAGCTTTGGTTGCGTGCTAACCAGTCAATAAGTGATTTCAATCGAGCCATTTACACTGCACAGATACATGATAAGGGGATAACGTTTAGTGCCTGGTAAAGTGTTCACACTGAGACCATTCACTCATGGGCCTCAGACGCCAATTGGCCCTTGTGTAATCTTGCAATGACAGATTTGCAAACACGGTCTCTGACATTGGTTAACAGCACAGCACCTAACGGCAAAAGTGCCCACGTCGATTGGGACCATTGGAATCCCTGGAAGACTAGACTCCAAAGAAACCAGTCTGAAGAAGGGTCTCGACCCGAAACGTCACCCTTTCCTTCTCTCCAGAGATGCTGTCTGACCGGCTGAGTTACTCCAGCTTTTTGTGCCTATCCAAAGAAACGATTGTTGCTTTGCCAATTGTAGCCCATTCCAACCTCAGTGCAGTGAAAACGCGAAAGTAAACTAGGGTTGCCAACTTCCTCACTCCCAAATACGGGACAAAGCGGTCGCCATTGGTGGATTGGGAGCACGTGGCTGCTGGCTGGGTGAGGTCACGTGGGGCGCGGGGCGGTGACGTCGCCCTTTGTCCCTTATTTGGGAGTGAGGGAGTTGGCAACCCTACCAATACGGGACAAGGGCGGTCTCGTATGGGGCAAACTAATTTACCCCAAAATACGGGATGTCCCGGCTAATACGGGACAGTTGGCAACCCATTTGTAAACTGCATAACATCAAAGGGCCGCACCAAAGTGGCATTGCCTTCACCAGGTGGACTGTTATCCTTCCCCATCTCGTTCTCAAGGGCAATTAGGCATGGCAATAAATACTGCTCTTGCCATCGATGCCCGCATCCTAAAAGAATCCTAAAAGAAGATCTGAAGAAGGGTCTCGACCCTAAACGTCACCCATTCCCTCTCTCCTAGATGCTGCCTGACCTGCTGAGTTACTCCAGCATTATGTGATACCCGCGTTCTAAAAGATCAACGTAGAAGTCACGTAACATTGGTAACATTCCCGACATTCCCGGAATTTAGAAGGAAGAGAGGGGATCTTATCGAAACGTATAAGATTATTAAGGGGTTGGACACGTTAGAGGCAGGAAACATGTTCCCAATGTTGGGGGAGTCCAGAACAAGGGGCCACAGTTTAAGAATAAGGGGTAGGCCATTTAGAACAGAGATGAGGAAAACCTTTTCAGTCAGAGTGTTGTGAATCTGTGGAATTCTCTGCCTCAGAAGGCAGTGGAGGGCAATTCTCTGAATGCATTCAAGAGAGAGCTAGATAGAGCTGTTAAGGATAGCGGAGTCAGGGGGTATGGGGAGAAAGCAGGAACGGGGTACTGATTGAGAATGATCAGCCATGATCACATTGTATGGCGGTGCTGGCTCGATGGGCCAAATGGCCTACTCCTGCACCTATTGTCTATTGTCTATGACATGTTTCATGATTGTGCGGGATTAATTATAAAACTATTCCTCATCCTTATTGAGAAGAAAAAAATGCGAATCAGATGTTAACTAGTTTCACCAGGGCAACGTTAGTGATGCTGCAGAATACAAAAGAGGGTCCTTTTAAAAAAAAAAAAAAACAAGATATCAATACTGAAGGCTGAGGATGAAAGTAATGGTCATTGTGTGAGAAAATCTGCAGTGGCTTTATTTACCCAGGAAGCTGGTGATAGCAGGAAGCAATGCTTCAAATTCCGCAGTGCAGAGTCTGTGATGGATGCAGCTCATTCAGCAGTAGATCGATGCTAGACAGAAAGATAGATACATGCACAAACACACACACACACACACACACACACATGCTTATAAAGAGAGCATAGATATAAAGAAATAGATGGAGAAAGAGAAATATAGGTGGAACTATTGCTGGATCTGACTGTAGATAATACATATGTGTTATCAGGCTGGCTGGTGCTGCTTTTAATAATGTAGAAGGGAATTTATTTTCTCTTCAGAGAGAGCTAGTGGTGCATGGGCTCTCTGCTGCCTCGGAGGTCACGCATTTTATTACCAGACTGCCCTGCTGACTGGGGGATTGTCTGTGAACTAGAATAGACCCTGAGGGCTCAGTCTTGACCTTACAACTGGTGCATTTTTATTGTATTTCTGTCTGGCCTGCCCCTCCGCCTTCTCGCTCGGCGAGAGGCAGTGTGCAGCTTTCATTCTGACAGTCCATGATATTATCTTTAATTATGCAGGGTCTAAGGAAGAAAGGTTAATCCTGAAGCAGCCTGGCACAGATGACAAGGAAATGCGCGGGTTATCTTTTATGTTAGCCGTTGCTAGTAGTGTTCATACAGTCTCCCCGTTGATGTGATTCTCGTTTCCTCCTGTCGATTGTTTGCATTCCACGATACAACGCATTCTCCTTCCATCCGCTCCCTCCCCCACACTAACCTCCTCCCGGGCACTCAGCTATGTGAGAAAATTTGAAACAGGTGCAAGTAATTTTTCTTAACCCTTTCACCGCTTATTTAGGCTTTGTTGCAATAGAAATATTTCCAGACATGTGTCCCCCCCCCCCCCCCCCAGTTCTGCTGCAATGTTTGGCATCGTCATACATTAAATTTGTGTCAATTAGCACGACCACTGAAGCAGAATTTCGAAGTGAATTGATCATTTTGTGCTTCCACCGGGAGAGAGGAGGGAAGTTGGGTCAGATTTGATGGATTTGGGATGCTGGGCTTTCAGTCATTTTGGCTGGTCAATAGAACAACACACATTCCAGACAGGGTCATTGCCACACACACACACACACACACACACACACACATACGTACATTCCAGAGATATACGTACACCCACACTCTCACACAATCAAGCACACACACTCACATGCACACACACTCACATGCACACACACACTCACATGTACACTCACTCACATGCACAGACACACGCCCACACACACTCACACTCACATACTTGCACACACACTCACATGCACACACACTCACATGCACACACACACATACTTACACACACACACATGCATACACACACTCACATGCACACACACACTCACATGCACACACACTCACATGCACACACACACCCGCTTACACACACATACTTGCACACACACTCACATGCACACACGCACTCACACACACTCACATACTTACACACACACATGCATACACACACACTCACATACTTACACACACACATGCATACACACACACATGCATACATACACACACACACACATGCACAAACAAACTCACATGCACAGACACACGCCCACACACACTGACATACTTGCACACACACTCACATGCACACACACTCACATGCACACACACACACATGCACACACGCACTCAACAAACACTCACATACTTACACACACACATGCATACACACACACACGTGCATACACACACTCACATGCACAAACAAACTCACATGCACACACATGCACATACGCTCACACAATCAAGACATTAACACACAGTAACATTCCAAACCACTCCTTTTTTCACTCTGGCACATGAATTTGGCCCAGGCAGAAGCATTGTTCTCAATACCACGTTAGCACGAGCCTGAGTTTTGTGCTCAAGTCCCTGGAGTAGCACAATGAACAAACCCGTCTGACTCAGGAGTCACCACCAGGCCACAGCTGACACCAGGTCCAGCTGCAGCCATAACCCACAAGATCCACACTCAAACCACCACGTTCTCCACAAACAATGAAACCATTGATTGCACAATGTACGGGTGCCAGGGTTATGGGGAGAAGGCAGGAGAATGGGGATGAGAGGGAAAAATAGATCAGTTCTGATTGAATGGCGGAGTAGACTTGATGGGCCGAATGGTTGAATTCTGCTCCTATCACTTATGAACTAATAACTGCAGTTCAATAATAAATGACTGCATTAGAACATTTCTTTATCACTGGCTCTCATAGAACATGGATTGCAAAGACTGTTCAGCATTGTAACAGGCCATTTGGCCCAGTGCAGCGTTAGTATTCATGCTACATATTCACCTCTCGTTCTACCTCCTCTACTTCAGCCTTTCAATGTCTTTCTAATCCCCTTTCACACTTGTTCTCATTGAGTTTCATTTAACGAACATGTGCATGTGTCTGTTGACTGAGTTATTCAAGAGCGAGTTAGATTTAGCTCTTAGGGCTAACGGAACCAAGGGGTACTGGGAGAAAGCAGGAACAGGGTACTGATTCTGGATGATCAGCCATGATCATATTGAATGGCGGTGCTGGCTCAAAGGGCAGAATGGCCTACTCCTGCACCTACTTTCTATGTTTCTATATCACTATGATTGACATCTGAGACCTCGGGCAAATAGCCAGTGAACAGGGTGTCTATGAGTGGGAGGCAGCAATCTCCTCCTCACCTGGGATGTGTACCTGCATGTTTTACAGCAGAGTATGGGAACACTGTTGCTGGCTGCATAATCGCGTTGAGAGACCAGCTTAATGACTTCAACCAGTTCGAGATATAGAGTCATACAGCACAGAAACAGGCCCTTCACAATCTGTCAACCATCTACAAGGCATCAGATCTAAGTTGCAACTCAACCTTTTTTGGAGAACCGATTGCAAGGTTCAACTCTTACAAGAGTCATGCAGGCCCAGGAGATGGAACAGTGCTGGCTCGAAGGGCCGAATGGCTTCCTCCTGCACCTATTTTCTATAAACAAGGATGATACCACAAGTGGGGAGGTAAATTTATCAGGAAAGACTGCAAAGTGAATTTGTGAGGTTTCCCGATATTCTACTCTTCAAGATTATTTTCAGTTGGGCATTCATGTATAAGACATTTCTGTTGGTGGGATTAGTTCAGACCTAGAGCTCATTGATGTGAGATAATCACCTTTGGATGCAGTTATGGCGAGTCCGAGACTTGTAGTTGTAGATGAAGTTTATTGCAACCGCAATACACGAATACAGAATCAAAACAACAAGTCGCAGGACAACCAATATAAACTTACTGTCTTCCTTGAAGACTCAGACGAACTAACTAAATCGGGCGCCAAACGCACCCATGACATCGCTGACCAATCAGCGATGTCCTTCCCTGGACCAATCCCCATGGTCGCGTTCCCACGTGACCTCGCTGGCCAATCCGAGGGTTCGACGACCTAGACCATTCTCCATGGTCGCTACATGACCCCCCCCAGAACCCGAGGTGCGGAACCTAGCTGGGAGCCTGATTTCGCGACCACAACGAGTACGGAGAGGGACAGCCTGAACCACAGGAGCCGGAGGTTCCGGACTTGGTGGAACAGCCGGAACGAGAGGTTCTGGAGGAACTACCGGCACGGGGGGCTCTGGAGGAACTGCCGAAACGGGAGGTCCTGAAGGAACTGTCAGAACGGGGGTTTCTGGACTGGGCGGAACTAACGGAGGTCGGCCTCTCCGAGGGGTTTGACCGACCAAAACTGGTTGATCCGGGTCCAAATGGGCAGGTTTGAGCCGGGACACCGAGACTAGTTCGCTCTTGCCGCCCATGTCTAAGGTGAAAGTAGCCGTTCCCTTACGTAACACCCGGAACGACCCTCTGCAACGGGGCGCGATGGGCATCCTTACGCAGAAAAACAAACTCACAGTCTTTCAGGGCAGCCGGTTCATGCACCATGGAACACCCATGGCGTGAAGTCGGCACTGGAGCCAGGGAGCCCACCCGTTCCCGGAGAGATGCTAACGCTGATGGGACCGAAGGGAGCAGGGCTGAAGGGTCCGAAAAAAGGTCTCCGGGTACTCGAAGTGTCGAGCCATATACTAGCTCTGCAGACGACGCACCGAGATCTGGCTTAGGAGCAGTCCGGATGCCCAAAAGAACCCAAGGGAGTTGGTCCACCCAGTCCGGGCCTTCAAGCCTTGCACTGAGGGACGCCTTAAGTTGGCGGTGGAACCTTTCTACGAGTCCATTTGCCTGGGGGTGATATGCAGTTGTGGGTTGTAACTTGGACCCGTACAGTTCCGCCAGCGCGGCCCAGAGGGACGAAGTGAACTGTGGTCCTCTGTCAGTGGTAATAACTGCCGGGACCCCAAAACGAGCTACCCAATGGAGGGCCAAAGTCCTAGCACAAGACGCTGACGAGATATCAAACAATGGGAAAGCCTCTGGCCACCGGGTGAACCGATCCACCACCGTGAGGAGGTGGGTGTAGCCCTGGGAGGAAGGCAAAGGTCCGACCAAATCCACGTGGATGTGAAAAAAACGAAAGGCCGGGACCTCGAAATCCTGTACGGGGGGCTGGACGTGGCGCTGGACTTTAGCGGTCTGACAGGGCACGCAGGAACGTGCCCACCCCGCTACCTGTTTTCTCAGGCCATGCCAGACAAACCTCGCTGCTACCAAGGCAGAGGTGGAGCGGATGGACGGGTGCGCCAACCCATGAATGGCATCGAAAACTCGGCGCTGAAGGGAAGGCGGCACTACCGGCCTGGGACGAGGAAGAGAAATATCGCACCAGACTTTCGTGCCCTCCGACCCACAAGCCACCTGGGCCAACTTTAATCCCGAAGTGGTGGACCGGTAAGCCGAAACGGTATCCGCCAGAAGCTGCGCCTCCGCGAGCTCCTGGGGATCCACCTCGCAGTCCACCGCCGAAATAGGGGGAAAAGCAGGTCTAGACAGGGCGTCAGCAACGGCATTAAGCTTACCCGCGATATGACGGACATCTGTTGTAAATTCGGAGATAGCAGTCAGGTGCCGCTGCTGGCGGGCCGACCATGGGTCAGACAATTTCAAAAACGCAAATGTTAATGGCTTGTGGTCCGTAAATGCCACAAATGGGCGGCCCTCGAGGAAATACCTAAAATGACGGACAGCTAAATAGAGAGCTAGAAGCTCTCGGTCAAATGCACTATATTTCAGCTCGGCCGAATTTAGTTGCCGGCTGAAAAAGGCTAAAGGCTGCCAATGGCCACCAACCTGCTGCTCCAGAACCCCACCCACCGCCACGTCAGAGGCGTCAACCGTCAGGGCCGTGGGGGCGGAGGGGCTCGGATGGACCAACATGGTGGCGTCTGCCAGGGCTGCCTTAGCTGCCGTAAAAGCCGACTCTGCGGCCGGGGACCACAACAACTCTACCGGGTTCCCTGCAAGGCATTGGAAAAGCGGGCGCAGGACTCGCGCCGCTGCCGGAACGAATCTATGGTAGAAATTAACCATACCGACGAACTCCTGCAGCCCTTTTACAGTGGTGGGCCTGGGAAAGGCCCGGATGGCTTCCACCTTCTCGGGTAAAGGGGCGGCACCGGCAGGAGTAATTCTGTGCCCTAGAAAATCAAGGGCAGGCAGGCCGAATTGACATTTGGAGGGTTGGATAATGAGCCCGTGTTCTTGGAGCCGCTGGAACACGGTCCTCAAATGGGCCTGGTGTTCCAGCACGGAGGGGCTGGCTATCAGGATGTCGTCTAGATAAATAAACAAAAAGGGTAAACCCCGGCCCACGCGGTCCATCAGTCGCTGGAAAGCCTGTGCCGCGTTCTTTAAACCGAAAGGCATACGCAACCATTCAAACAACCCGAACGGAGTTATAGTTGCAGTTTTTTGTATGTCCTCCGGTCGCACCGGAATCTGATGATATCCTCGTACCAAATCGATTTTGGAAAACACTATCGCACCTTCCAGCCCAGATGAAAAGTCCTGTAGGTGCGGTATGGGGTAGCGATCAGCCGTGGTGACAGCATTGAGACGCCGATAATCGCCACATGGCCTCCACCCCCCAGATGCCTTGGAGACCATGTGTAACGGCGAGGCCCACGGGCTGTCGGACTGACGGACAATTCCCATTTCCTCCATCTTCCTGAACTCCTCCTTTGCCACCACCAGTTTGTCTGGCGGCAGTCTCCTGGCCCGAGCGAAAACGGGAGGGCCTTCGGTGCGGATATGATGGACCACACCGTGTTTAGCCGAAGGTGCGTCGAAACGTTGAACGAGCAGCTCTGGGAACTCGGCCAGAATCGCAGCATACGAGTCGGGGGCCGCGACGACGGCCTGGACAGTAGGGCTGAGCGAGGAGGCGATCGTCGGAGCAACGTGCTCGTCTTCGGCGGAAGGTCGGAGGTCGTTACCGCGGACATCAGGAACCAGTGAAAAAGCCCAGAGAAAATCTGCGCCCAGGATCGCTTGTTTGACGTCGGCTATGATGAATGGCCATTCGTACGTGCGGAGGCCTAAACCCAGGGACATTTTCCGTGTACCGAAAGTGCGAATTGGGCTGCCGTTCACCGCGATGAGGGTGGAGCCTGTCTTACCCGATCTGGTTTCGAGGTCGGTCGGCGGCACTATGCTGACGATGGCTCCCGTGTCTACCAAAAATTCTGTGTCCGTGAATCGATCATGGACATAGAGGCGCCGGTTCTGGCCAATCGTAACTGCCCCTATGTACGATCGGCCGAGGCATTTCCCGCGAAGGTACAAGGCAAACGGCAGTTGCGGGATTCGTTACCCCATCGTAGGTGATAATAGCACCAGCCGCGCTTGTGCGGATCTTTTTGGCGGGCTTTCGGAGAATTGGCGGGAGACGTGGCGCCATCTTGCCGTCGCTGTGGCGTGGTCACCGATGTCGAGACTTTGTTGATGGAATCCCCTGCCTTGTTTTTTCCCGCTATGAGCGCGTCCGCTTTCGCTGCATATGCTTCGGGGTCCTTAAAAGAACAATCCGTAAGCAGCAATCGGACATCCTCGGGGAGTTTTTCTCGGAATGCCTGCTCAAACATCGGGCAATCCGTATGCTCACCGGCTAGCACCATCATTTCGGCCATGAGGACGGAAGGCAGTTTGTCTCCAAGCTCCGGTAGGTGCAGAAGTTTTGCCGCACCACCATGCTTTTTTAACCCGAAGGTCCGCAGTAATACCTTCTTCATGGTTTCATACTTGTCTTCCGCAGGTGAATTTATTATGAACCGCATCACGCGCTTGGTTGTGTCCGGCGATAGCGCGCTGACGAGGTAGAAATACTTCGTGGAATCATCCGACACCTTCTTTATATGGAATTGGGCCTCGGCGTGGATAAACCAAGCTTGCGGTGCGTACGTCCAAAATAACGGAAGATGAACGTCCGCCGCGCTTGACTCCGGTGTGCCCTGCTCAGTCATCGTCAACGAGGCGTCGGGTTTTTCTCAGTCGGTGATCGTCCAGATCACGTTCGGGGTCACCAATATGGCGAGTCCGAGACTTGTAGTTGTAGATGAAGTTTATTGCAACCGCAATACACGAATACAGAATCAAAACAACAAGTCGCAGGACAACCAATATAAACTTACTGTCTTCCTTGAAGACTCAGACGAACTAACTAAATCGGGCGCCAAACGCACCCATGACATCGCTGACCAATCAGCGATGTCCTTCCCTGGACCAATCCCCATGGTCGCGTTCCCACGTGACCTCGCTGGCCAATCCGAGGGTTCGACGACCTAGACCATTCTCCATGGTCGCTACACAGTAATGGATTAAGGAAGCATCTTTGGGAATCGAGACGAAAGGGTATAAAAGGCAAGTTAGAGGTTTCATTTTGTAAATGCGACACGTTCTGGGACTGGGGAAGTGTGGCATGGGGTATTCAGGGGGCAGCACAATTCAGTGGGATTAACCTTCTTAGTTTAGTTTAGAGATACAGCGCGGAAACAGGCCCTTCGGCCCACCGAGTCCGCACCGACCAGCGATCCCCGCACATTAACACTATCGTACAATGGGGACAATTTTTACATTTATACCAAGCCAATTAACCTACAAATTTGCACGTCTTTGGGATGGGGGAGGAAATCAGGACACTCAGAGAAAACCCACGCAGGTCACGGGGAGAACGTACAAACTCCGTACAGACAGCACCTGTAGTCAAGTTTGAACCCAGGTCTCTGGCTTTTAAGGCAGCAACTCTACCGCTGTGCCACCGTGCTGCCCACATTTATTTAGGTCTGGTTTGTTTATAACTTTCCTCTTTGGAGTTCTGAGCGAGTTGTACCAGCTCTCCTTGAAATGTGATATTTGTTTAAGTTTTACTCTCTGTAAAACTGAGTGAAATGGTTATTATCTCAAAAAACACGTTGAATTATTCTTGTAAACTCTCTCGCAACGTCTAGTGTGAATGAGAGAGTTCCCACTGCCGCATCATCTGCTCTCCACTCTCCCTTTAGTTCAAAGTAGTGTAAGAAAATAACTGCAGATGCTGGTACAAATCAAAGGTATTTATTTCACAAACTGCTGGAGTAACTCAGCAGGTCAGGCAGCATCTCAGGAGAGAAGGAACGGGTGACGTTTCGGGAGCCTCCTCCAGACTTCTTCACCAGTCTGAAGAAGGGTCTCGACCCAAAACGTCACCCATACGCTGCCTGGCCTGCTGAGTTACTCCCTTTAGTTCAGTTCAGTCCAGTTTACTGTCACATATACCGAGGTACAATGAAAAGCTTTTGTTGCGTGCTAACCAGTCAGCGGACAATACATGATTACAATCGAGCCATTCACAGTATATGGATACATGATAAGGGAATAATGTTTAGTGCAAGATAAAGCCAGTAAAGTCCGATCAAAGATAGTGTAAGGGTCACCAATGAGGTAGATAGTAGTTCAGCACTGCTCTCTGGTTAAGGTAGGATGGGTCAGTTGCCTGATAACAGCCAGGAAGAAACTGTAGCTGAATCGGGATAATTTCTGCTGATAATTTTGGTGATTATTTATGTGTAAGAAAGGAACTGCAGATGCTGGTTTAAACCGAAGATAGACACGTAAAGCTGAAGTAACTCAGTGGGACCGGCAGCATCTGTGGGGAGAAGGAATAGGTGAGGTTTCGGGTCGAGACCCTTCTTCAGACTGGTGAAGAAGTCTGAAGACGGGTCCTGACATGAAACGTCACTCCTTTCTTATCTCCAGAGATGCTGCCTGTCCCGCTGAGTTACACCAGCACTGTGTGTCTATCTATTGCCTGTGATTGCCTGGATGAGATCATGAGAAGGCCCATTGCAAGAGAGACAGACGTCATGTAAACCTTTGGTTCATTCATCGAGGCATTGAGTACAAGAGTCGAGAAGTCATGTTGCAACTTTATAAACGTTTGGTTCGGCCATACTTGGAGTATTGTCTGCATTTCTGGTCGCCCACACAGGAAGGGTTGGAGGGTTAGGAGAAAGTACTGAAGAGATTTATGAGAATGCTGCATGGATTAGAGAGAATTAGCTACAAAGAGAGGTTGAACAAACATGATTATTATTTTATGGAGTGTCAGAAGTTGAGGAGAGACCTGATAGAAGTATATTAAATTAATAGAGGCATAGGCAGTCAGAACCTTTTCCCAGGGTGGAAAGGTGAAAGACTAAATAACATAGGTTGAAGATCAGTTGTACCGGGCCCTGGTGAGACCGCACCTGGAGTACTGTGTGCAGTTTTGGTCTCCAAATTTGAGGAAGGATATTCTTGCTATGGAGGGCGTGCAGCGTAGGTTCACTAGGTTAATTCCCGGAATGGCGGGGCTGTCGTATGTTGAAAGGCTGGAGCGATTGGGCTTGTATACACTGGAATTTAGAAGGATGAGGGGGGATCTTATTGAAACATATAAGATAATTAGGGGATTGGACACATTAGAGGCAGATAACATGTTCCCAATGTTGGGGGAGTCCAGAACAAGGGGCCACAGTTTAAGAATAAGGGGTAGGCCATTTAGAACGGAGATGAGGAAGAACTTTTTCAGTCAGAGGGTGGTGAAGGTGTGGAATTCTCTGCCTCAGAAGGCAGTGGAGGCCAGTTCGTTGGATGCTTTCAAGAGAGAGCTGGATAGAGCTCTTAAGGATAGCGGAGTGAGGGGGTATGGGGAGAAGGCAGGAACGGGGTACTGATTGAGAGTGATCAGCCATGATCGCATTGAATGGCGGTGCTGGCTCGAAGGGCTGAATGGCCTACTCCTGCACCTATTGTCTATTGTCTATCAGAGGGGGAAAGTTTACAGGAGATGTGCAGGGAAGTGGTGGATGCCTGGAACATGCTGCCAGGGATGGTAGTAGTGGCTTTCAAGAGACTTTTAGATAGGTACATTAATATGCAGGGCGTGGAGAGACTTCGATCACATGCAGAGAGGAGAATGGTTTAATTGGTATCATGTTCAACACAAACATTGTGGGCTGAAGGGCCTGTTCTGTGCTGTACTTGGTGCTGGTAAGCATATGGTTCTTTGCTGTTGGTGGCTGTGGCAGATCATCCTGCTTCAAGCTACTTAAGCTGTTTAAGGGCCTGACCATCCCATTTAATTAATACATTTTACCTTTAAACTTTAGTAATTTTTCATAATATTAAAAATTCCCCAAAATTTAAAATCTAGTTTTTAACTTTTTAGAGGATGTACCAGTAAGTTGTACTAGTGTGTCCACTCACAAAAAAATATACTGGTCGGACTGTTCCATGTTCTATGTTCACGCCAGCATATCTCAAGCATTCTTGCTGGTATGTTTCTGATCCGACGTGAAGAGACCTCACCTGGCGTGCTACTAATATAGAAGAATGAAATAGGTTCCATTTCCATCGTAACATCCATCAACTCAGGATGCCCTAAATACCAAACTCCTTGTTGTAAGTGCTGCTACTATGGTAAAGGAGGATATTCAACAGTGAATTTGCAAACAGCAAGTTCCCCTAAATAGTAATATAGTGACTTGATAATATTGGTATTTGTTGGTTAGGTAATAGATTCTGTACAAGACAAGGAGAGACCTTGTTCTGTGCAGAGGGAGACCTGTCTTGGTGTTGTACAAGCAGCTCAATGAGAGATTTTACATCCATTCTGCAAACAATTTTGCTGACTCTTTTCTTCTCTCCCATGCACTGCAACACGATCCTCCCACTAGTTCATTTCTCTTTGCTGTCAATATGATAAAGCTGGAAGGCAGTGCTAAAATTGTTTGACTTTTAGTTATCCCATACGCGTTGTCCCACACTTATATTGGTAAAGGGAAATGGGGATGCTGGAAGAGTGATTTATGAGATCCTTACCGGAAATCTAAGGTTATGTCCATCTGGAATGGATGAAAGTGCATTTTGTCTTAAGAGAAGTCTTGGGGGGGGGGGGGGGGGGGAGGAGTGGGGGGGAAGGAGTGGGGAACTTAATGCCGGTCTTTGTCATCTGAATTGTTCCAAACATTGCTTCCATTTGGAGAGAAGACCAAAGCCAGAAGTTCTTAATATAAAATAGTCACCCATAGTCAAATAACAAATTCACAAAACATTTTTTCCTCCGGCAATACAAAACAACGCTGCAATAGCGATTGATTTAAAAAAAAGGAACTGCAGATGTTTGTTTATAGACATGAAATGCTGGAGCAACTTAGCGGGTCAGGCAGCATCCCTGGAGAAAATGGATAGATGACGTTTCGGGTCAAGATCCTTCTTCAGACTGATTGTAGTAGAGACAGTGAGGAAAAAGCTGGAAGTGCAAAAATACAGGACAAACAGGGCTGGCAACAGATGACATCAGTCTGAAGAAGGGTCTCGACCATAAACGTCACCCATTCCTTCTCTCCTGAGATGCTGCCTGACCTGCTGAGTTACTCCAGCATTTTGTGAATAAATACCTTCGATTTGTACCAGCATCTGCAGTTATTTTCTTATATTATATATACCTCAGGTGAAGAGGTTCCCTGATAGGCAGATTGTTGGATAGAAAACTCCATGAACTAGCTCTCCAGTTCACAACTGTGTACCCTCCCCCTTGGGCTCATACCTCTCTCACAATCTGCCAATCAGGGAGCCTACTCGCCTGAGGTCATCTGTTGCTGACCTTGATTTGTCCTGCTCATTTTTTTGCTTCCAATATTTTCCCCTTCTCTCCCTACTACAATCAGCCTGCAAAAGAGTCCTGACCCGAAACGTCGCTTTTCTCCAGAGATGCTGCCTGACCCGCTGAGTTGTTCCAGTACTTTGTGTCTGTCTGTGCAAAAGGGAGTACTTGAAGCAAATGGTCCATATAAAAGGTGTCAGGTTTTATGAGGAGAAGGCGGGAGAATGGGGTTAGGAGGGAGAGATTGATCAGCCATGATTGAATGGCGGAGCCGATTTGATGGGCCGAATGGCCTAATTCAGCACATCACTTATGAACTTATGAACTTATGAAAAGACGAGGCAGACTAGCTATATATCAAAGGGGAATCAGAGTAAACAAATGCAAAGCAAGGTATAGAGGGATATACTGATTGAGATGGGGTAAGGAAAATTGGGGCATGCACAATTGGAGTACAAAGACTAGCAGAGGTTGGTTGGGTTGAATGGCCTGTTCAATGCCACATATTCTGCATGTTTTAGTGTACCAAGCTCTTTGAGCTTATCTCTGAATGTAACTACACTTGTGATATATTTTAAGTCCCTTTTCATAATATATACAAGCTGAAATATTAACCTAATC
The DNA here is from genome assembly GCF_053455715.1 of Rhinoraja longicauda. Classification (NCBI taxonomy): domain Eukaryota; kingdom Metazoa; phylum Chordata; class Chondrichthyes; order Rajiformes; family Arhynchobatidae; genus Rhinoraja; species Rhinoraja longicauda. The sequence continues at coordinate 2,612,573 of NC_135984.1, read as the reverse complement.
TTGCACTTGAATAAATCCTGATAACGTTCCACATCAAAGCCTGTGCTGCAATATCCACTGCCAGTCAAATCTCACAGCAAGCAGACGGCTGCATACTGACCCTGCTGCGAAGATTATTGCCAAAAGAAAATGGCCAGGGATCTTTAAAGAGAAAGCAAAGCTTGTGGCCGTCCCCACCTAAACACCTCAACACAGAGATCCTCGTGGAAACGGATCCACAAATCCCCAGAGAACGTGCGACAGAACCTTTGGGAAATTTCTCACAACAAAGAAATAAATGATAGGGGTGCATTTGTAAAGCACCTGTTTACTTCAGTTTAGTTTAGAGATACAGCACTGAAACAGTCCCTCCAGCCCATCGAGTCTGCACCGACCAGCGATTCCCCACACACTAACACTACCCTACTCACACGAGGGACAATTTTAACACTTATACCAAGCCAATTAACCTACAAACCTGTACGTCTTTGGAGTGTGGGAGGAAACTGAAGGTCTAGCAGAAAACCCACGCAGGTCACGGGAGAACGTACAAACTCGGTAAAGACAGCGCCCGTAGTCAGAATCGAACCCAGGTCTCTGGTGCTGTAAGCGCTGTAAGACAGCAACTTTACTGCTGCACCACTGTGCTGCCCCAATCTCAAGAGACATGAAGGAATATTTTGAACCATAAGTTTTAAGGTGAGGGGGAAAGATTTAATAGGAAACTGAAGGGCAACTTTTTTTACTCAAAGGGTGGTAGGTACATGGAACAAGCTGCCAGTGGAGGTGGTTGAGGCAGGGACTATTACATTGTTTAAGAAACATTTGGGCAGGTACATGGATAGCATAGGTTTAGAGAGAAATGAGCCAAATACAGGCAGGTGGGATGTTTAGATGGGGCATGTTGGTCGGTGTGGGCAAGTTGGGGTGAAGGGCCTGTTTCCATGCTATATGACTCTATGACTCATTGTAATCTAGAAACCTGCCAGGCAATCTAATCCCCAAACTTCCATAAATGCTGGGCGGGTGAACAAGCACTTTCTGATGTTGATTGCAAGGCAGATATTGGGCAGGACAAGAGTTCCACACGTGCAACATAGAACGTCATGCAACATAGAACTTCATGCAACATAGAACACGTGCAACATAGAACACGTGCAACATAGAACTTCATGCAACATAGAACACGTGCAACATAGAACACGTGCAACATAGAACTTAATGCAACATAGAACATGTGCAACATAGAACATAAATATTGGCCAGGACAAGACTTCCACACGTAAAACATAGAACTTCATGCAACATAGAACACGTGTAACATAGAACGTCATGCAACATAGAACTTCATGACCTTATGCAAAGCAAATGGAGATGTGAGGTAATAGGATACACATGTGGAACATAATTACTTGTCTAGGCACAAAATGCTGGAGTAACTCAGCAGGTCAGGCAGCATCTCTGGAGAGAAGGGGTTGTGGACGTTTCAGGTCGGAATCCTTCTTCAGACTTTCCAAGTAGTATATCCCCCCGAAACATCACCTACTCCTTTTCTCCAGAGATGCTGCCTGACCAGCTGAGTTACTCCAGCATTTTGCATCTATCTTCAGTCTTAAACCAGCATCTGCAGTTCCTTCCGAGACATGAATACTTGCATCAACCAGCTGAGCTGTGTTCTCCGTTCACCATGTCCCTTTATAATTAATGGGCCAAACTGATCAAAACTGCTCCTCCAACACGTGTTGAGATACCTCTTTGCAGAGTTAAACTGAAGAAAAATGTACAAGGCACCCAGAAGCAAGCTAAGTGGGCAAATGGTACAATAGACTGCCTGAGGTACTCTGGGAATCCCTCAAAGAGGCTGATGAGCACTTTTTCCTTTGCATTCCGTTAATGATTTGCAATTGAACCGTGGGAACGAGAACAATGTTTGTGATGAGCTCTCCCCAGAGGCCAGTGAGGGAAGGAAACAATTTGCGTGAGGATCTGGACCTGGCACAGTTGGATTTACAGATTGGTCCATGGGAGATCAAATTGATTCCATAAGGAAATTACCTTTACATGCCTTGCTATTATAAGCAAGGACTATCATCCATCCCAAGAATACCAGTGCCTTTATTCATTTGAAGGTTATGTACAGTTAACCGTGTTCAAATATTGTCTAATGTTCTATTCCAAGTATTCATGGTAGATAGAGCTCTTAAGGATAGCGGAGTCAGGGGGTATGGAGAGAAGGCAGGAACGGGGTACTGATTGAGAATGATCAGCCATGATCACATTGAATGGCGGTGCTGGCTCGAAGGGCCGAATGGCCTCCTCCTGCACCTATTGTCTATTGTCTATTGTTTTGACTAACATGATTATTTAGCATTCAAAGTTGCTGAGCTTAGTGAGAGAAAACTATATTGGGGTACAGCACATTTTGTTCACCCTTTTAAGATATGAGAATGCTCAGATTTTCTAAATTTCTTAAGCTGAAATTTCTTGAAGGGAAAGAAAAGTGGCTGGAAGATTATTAATATGCCAATATATTTTCTTCACTTCCCCGGGGCTAATTTCAATTCCCGAATAAGATTTTGCCTTCCGAGTCAAAGTTGACTGATTGTCATGAAAGATTTAGCGTTGGACTTGACCCCAAACTGCGGAGAGCAAACAGGAGTCAGGAAGTTGGTTTTGTTGCAATCTGCCCGCTTGCAACTTGGAGAACAATTCCGCTTCAGCCGGACGATCCCATGGGACATTGATCACCGTGCTTGGCTGAGGTACAGTGTGAACACACAGCCCTGCTGCCTGGAACTAGCCTGCCCCAGGACATGCACCTTAGAAAGCATTTTACAAGGATGCTTCCCAACATAGTTTGGGAACAGCTCCATCCAAGACTGCAAGAAATTGCAGCGAATTGTGGGCGCTGCCCAGAAGATCACACAAACCAACCTCCCTTCCATTGACTCTATTTGTACCTCATGCTGCCTCAGCAAGGCCAGCAGCATAATCAAGGACGAGTCGCACCCTGGCCATTCAATAGACAATAGGTGCAGGAGGAGGGCATGAATTTAAAAGAGAGTTAGATAGAGCTCTTGGGGCTAGTGGAATCAAGGGAAATGGGGAGAAGGCAGGCACGGGTTACCGATTGTGGATGATCAGCCATGATCACAATGAATGGCGGTGCTGGCTCGAAGGGCCAAATGGCCTCCTCCTGCACCTAATTTCTATTTTCTATGTTTCTATGTAAGTCTGTTCACCAAATGGAAATCCTCCCCCTCCTTGCAAAGTTAAATATTACTGTAGACAGTGGAGTAAGTGTGCTTTAGAACAAAGTAATTCCCATACTCCCACCAAGAAAATTACTTACATAAAGCTTAAACCGCTAAATAAAGTCATCTGTTTCAGTTACAAAGGCAGGATTACAGAATCCATTTCCAACTAATCCTCCTCAATTTATAATCTTACAGTTCTTTGAGAAGGCAGATTTTAATTGTAAGAAATTTAATTGTAAACTGGAGTGAATTGCTTGTCAGGACTTCTAGCCAGCAACATGTCCGGCATTAAAGGCCTGTATCTGGAGAACAAAAATCTTTCAGCAAATGATTGCAAATTCTCGCTGGGTTCCCACAACCTGTTCCATTGTTGCATCTGCAAGCAGGAAGCTATTCAAATGTGACGTAAAGAACACTTGCCTTCACACAAACCCGGTCAACCAAGCAGTCTCCCATAGCAAGTCAACCTTACTCACATGCTGATCTCAGCCAGTGAATGTGTGTGTGCACAAGTGTACCTGCCAGTGGATGTGTGTAAGTGATTGTGCCTCTGTCTGGATGGGTGAATGAATGGGTGTGTGAAGTACTCCTGTGGGTGTGTGCGAGTGTGTGTGTGCTTGTGTGTGTGTGTGTGTGTGTGTGTGCTTGTGTGTGTGTCCGAGCGTGCCGCATTGACTGAGTGCCATATTTAAACAGGACTTGACTTCCTGTGAGCACACACACACACACGCACACACACATACACACACATACATACGCCCACACACACGCACACACGCACACATAAACACACACACACACACATATACACGTACACACACACACATACACACAGACAGACAGACACACACGCACACACAGACACACACACACACACATACACAGACATACACACACACACACATAAGCACACACACACATACACACGCACACATACATACATGTACACATACACACAGACAGACGGACAGACACACATACACAGACATACACACACACACACAAATACACACACACACACACATACACACACACACACATAAGCACCACATGCACACACACACACACACACACACACACACACACACACACACACACACACACACACACACACACACACACACACACACACAATCACACACGCCCACATGTGTAAGCACACACATACATACACACACATGCACGCACACACATACACACAGACACTCATAGAAAGAGGAATATGGAGCCAAGTTTAATAACACGTGGCATGATTCTTCCTTCACAGGAGATTGTACACACCCTGATCAATCACAATCCCTCAAGGGATGTCACTAAAAACAGATCATCTGGTCATTATGTTGCAGTTTGTGGGACCTTGTTATGCATTAATTGGTTGTCATACTTTCTTTATGATAATTGTGAAGGCAGTTCAAAATGACTTAATTGGCAGTAAAGCACTTGGGGATATTCTGTGGTTGTATAAGGTGCCAAATTAATTTGCTTATCCATTTAGTTTTACTGTAATGAGGAAGTTATCGTTTTGATTACACTTGAAAAGTGGGCTTTTGGTAAATTAGCTGATGGAATGTTTACGCATGGAGCGGGTTAATATAAACATAAAATAAACAAATAAAGCTTGGTGGTTTCCTCTGATCACAGTACAAATTTAAGAGTCATTGTGAAAAGAAGGATGGAAATTTTAATGCACAGAAATTTTAATGCTTAGACAATTCATATTTTCTATCAAAGACAATTTCTGCAGCAGAATCCCATAAGTTGGGATTTGTAAGTTGGGATCTCTCAAAGTTGGATAACTGTGTGATTTACAAAATGTTGGGGTGTTGCAGTGTGTTGGGAATGAACTAGGATTAGATCTACTATCTCATGGGGAAAACATCTGCAATAGCTGGAAGAACTAACCTAATTATTTCTTGAATAAAGTCAAGTTTATTGTCGTGTGCACAAGTACAGTGAAGTACAGGTAGGGTTGCCAACTTCTTCACTCTCAAATACAGGACAAGGTGACATCACCGCCCCGCGCCCCACGTGACCTCACCCAGCCAGCGGCCACGTGCTCCTCAATGGCGGCCGCCAGGCCCGGGCGGCGGGTTGTGCAATTGGTTGGAGCACAATGGAGCTGGCTGGGTGAGGTCACGTGGGGCGCGGGGCGGTGACATCACCCGTTGTCACTTATTTGGGAGTGAGGAAGTTGGCAACCCTACTAATATGGGACAAGGGCGGTCCCGTACGGGACAAACTAATTTAGCCCAAAATACAGGATGTCCCAGCTAATACGGGACAGTTGGCGACCCTAGGTACAGGTACCATGAAAGTCTTGCTTGTACCACAGATACATGTACAGGTAGAACACAGAAACATATAAAAGATAGTGCAAAATAAAAAGCGTGCAAGATATTAGTGCAAAAATACAGTTAGTTAGCAAGTCCATGATAGTCCAAGATATGGCCTATCTTGCTTGTAGCTGAGGTGGGATTAAGGTTTGTCCAGGTCAGTTCAAGATAGAAAGATAGGTAGATAGATAGACAGACAGATTCATTTAAGATGGAATTAATTTGCAATTTTTATCTCTCATAGGGGGGTGAATCTTTGGATCGCGCTCTCTCAAAGGCGATGGAAACAGAATCTTTAAATATTTTTGAGGCAGAAATAGCCAATTCTTCATAAGCAAGGGACATACTTGGACTGACAAGACCATGGAGTTGAGATTACAGTAAGATCACCTTTTATATTATTGTATGGTGGAGCAGGTTCAAGGGAACGAGTAACCTATTCATAGAGTCACTCAGCACAGAAACAGGCCCCGATCCATCAAGAACAGGTTAACTATCAAGAACCCATCTATATTTATTCCATTTTCCAACATATGGTTGAGTTGAGTTTAGTTAAGAGACACAGTGTAGAAACAGGCCCTTCGGCCTCCCACAGAAGCCAATTAACCTACAAATCTGTACGTCTTTGGAGTGCAGGAGGAAACCGGAGCACCCGGAGAAAACCAAAGCGGTCACAGGGAGAACGTACAAACTCTATACAGACAGCACCCGTAGTCAGGATCGAACCCTGGTCTCTGGCGCTGTGAGGCAGCAAATCTACCGCTGCACCACTGTGCCGCTGGAACTGCTGGTCAATCTAACTTCCGCAGTATTATTTGCTTTGAAGAACTCCAGTATTTTGTGCCTATCTTCGGTTTAAACCAGCATCTGCAGTTCCTTCCAACACATTCAATGCCAAAAACCTCGTGCGTTCTGACACATTTACCCACGTGTGCCGTTTGTGTTTTGCCATCTTGCCTTGAACCACTCTTCATTTTTGCAACGCTTTCACTATGTCACATACTCATCAACCTCACCCTACAAAACAGACTCACACAGTAGGTATACACCCTGACATAGAACATAGAATGGGACAGCACAGCTACAGACCCTTCGGCCCACAACATCATTGCTTCTTGCATGCTTCTCTCTTGGACTGTCATGTAAAATTCACTCCGACAAGGTGTGTCAAGGAAAACAAATTATTGTAGCAGTGGATATTCCGCACAACCTGTAGCATGGTACACACACCGATGCCATTGCTAACTGTGTGGCACAGCTGTTCATGATAGTATTGACCTCATCAGCCACAAAGCAACAAGTACACTTCAGATTAAGTTACTACACCACAGTTGTAGGTAGCGACGGTAGAGTTGCTGCCTTACAGCGACAGACACCTGGGTTCGATCCTGACCACAGGTGCTATCTGTGCAAAGTTTGTACGTTCTCCCCTTAACTGCATCGGTTTTCCCCGGTTGCTCCGGTTTCCTCCCACACTCCAAAGACGTACAGGATTGTAGGTTAATTGGCTTCTGTAAAAATTGTAAATTGTTCCTCGTGTGTGTAGGATAGTGTTCGTGTATGGGAATCGCTGCTCAATAAACAATAGACAATAGGTGCAGGAGGAGGCCATTCGGCCCTTCGAGCCAGCACCGCCATTCAATGTGATCATGGCTGATCATTCTCAATCAGTACCCCGTTCCTGCCTTCTCCCCATACCCCCTGATTCCGCTATCCTTAAGAGCTCTATCTAGCTCTCTCTTGAATGCATTCAGAGAATTGGCCTCCACTGCCTTCTGAGGCAGAGAATTCCACAGATTCACAACTCTGACTGAAAAAGTTAACTGCTCGGCGTGGGCTCGGTGGGCCAGAGGGCCTGTTTCCACGCTGTGTATCTAAACTAAGCTGCACATTTTTCGTAAGGTGCCCCACAGATTTGAAAGGAATCTTTGCTCAAGGTCTCTGGGCCTGTTAAGTGGTGGGCCCACAGGTGAGTTGGTCGTTGGCATGGTGTGCAGCAACCAGGCAGAGTCTGTCACTGCAAACTACAATATCTAAACGCGTGCTGTGATGTACAAAGGGAGCTTTATTCCGCATCTGAAATGCACTGTAACTGGTGTGGAATAGAAAAAGGATCTGTGTAGAGGAAATTCTACTCTGTGTCTAACTTGTCCTTTACCTGTCCTACGAGAGTATGAAGCGCAGAATAGAAGATAGACACAAAATGCTGGAGTAACTCAGCGGGTCAGGCAGCATCTCTGGAGAGAAGGAATGGGTGACATTATGGGTCGAGACCCTTGTTCAGACTGATGTCAGGGGAGGGGGGGGGGACTTTGTGGACATTGTGGGACTTTGTCCTGCCTCCTGCCCTGACATCAGTCTGAAAATGGGTCTCGACCCGAAACGTCACCCATTCCTTCTCTCCAGAGATGCTGCCTGACCCGCTGAGTTACTCCAGCATTTTGTGTCTACCTTCGATTTAAACCAGCATCTCCAGTTTTTTTTCCTACACTTCAAGGACAGAATAGAGATACGTTTATGTTGCACCTTTGCAGTACCAGCCCTGGATATCCTTAATGGGAGAGTAGACATTGTGTTTTAGTCATAGAGCCTTAGAATCATAGAGCATGGAAACAGGCCCTTCAGCCCAACTTGCCCACACCGGCCAACATGTTCCAGCTACACTAGTCCCACCTGCCTGTGTTTGGCCCATATCCCTCCAAACCTGTCCTATCCATGTACCTGTCTAACTGTTTCTTAAACATTGTGACAGTCTCTGCCTCAACTACCTCCTGTGGCAGCTCAGTCCACCCATCACCCTTGTGTGAAAACGTTACCCCTCAGATTCCTATTAAATTTTTCCCCTTCACCTTAAACCTACGTCCTCTGGTCCTCGATTCCCCTAGCCCGGGCAAAAGACTCTGTGCATCCATCTTATCTATTCCTCTCATGATTATATACACCTCCCCAAGGTCACCCTTCATTCTCCTGCACTCCAAGGAATAGAGTCCCAGCCTGCTCAACCTCTCCCTATAGCTCAGACCCTTGAGTCCTGGCAACATCCTCGTAAATCTTCTCTGTACCCTTTCCAGCTTGATGTATCTAAACCATACTGTGCCTGATGATGTTCGATGGGATGGTTACAAGGAGTTTTCCTCTGGTACAGCACTTAATCCGTGCTCTACCAACCATGAGTAGCTGTGGAACAAGTGCTTTTTTTTTGTTTCCGACCTGTGCTTCACTGGAATTTAGAAGGATGAGAGGAGATCTTATCGAAACGTATAAGATTATTAAGGGGTTGGACACGTTAGAGGCAGGAAACATGTTCCCAATGTTGGGGGAGTCCAGAACAAGGGGCCACAGTTTAAGAATAAGGGGTAGGCCATTTAGAACTGAGATGAGGAAAAAAAAATTCAGTCAGAGAGTTGTGAATCTGTGAAATTCTCTGCCTCAGAAGGCAGTGGAGGCCAATTGTCTGAATGCATTCAAGAGAGAGCTAGATAGAGCTCTTAAGGATAGCAGAGTCAGGGGGTATGGGGAGAAGGCAGGAACGGGGTACTGATTGAGAATGATCAGCCATGATCACATTGAATGGCGGTGCTGGCTCGAAGGGCCGAATGGCCTCCTCCTGCACCTATTGTCTATTGTCTATTGCTTCACAAGTACTCAATAGTTTTCAATGGTTACACCTTGTTCTGCTCTCACCTCTCTTACATCCACTACAAAGCTCAAAATAAACTTCAAATTCAACAAGAATTTCACAAGTGGACATGTGAATTTATTTCAGTTCCATTAAAAAGTGCGATCGTATAAAAATAGGCAAACGTGGTGCACTGTAACATTTGTATAGACTAACGTGGATAACAGTCCTGAATTTCAAAGCTTTGAAGGTGAATTTTGACCTTCTATCAGCTACAGGTTCACGATGTCCTTAAGGGATGTGCACTAACCATAACTGGTCCACAGACAGATGTACGCTCTGCCTGGCTGTCAGCACCCCCACAATGCCTGAGGGACTGCAGCTGGGAAGGGGTCAGAACAACTAAATGCCCTCTATGCCCTGCGTTGAACGAAGCCTTCAAGTTGAGTAACAGCCAGACTGGACACCCCTTCCTGTGCCTCTTCTTGCAAAGAGATCTTTCCTTCAAGTGGAAAGCACTCCCTCTCTTGTTCTCTTATTCTCTCTCTTGCTCTCTCTCTCTTCCTCTCTCACATTCTCTCTCTCTCACATATTCGATCTTTCTCTGTTTCTTTGTCTTCCTTCTTTCTCACATTCTCTCTCTCTCACTCTCTCTTTTTCTCACATTCTTCTCACACACATCCTCTCTCTATGTCTCATATTCTCTCTCTCTCATTCACACATCCTCTCTCTCTCTCTCTCTCTCTCTCATATTCTATCGTTCTGTTTCTTTGTCTATCGTCTCTTTCTCACATTCTGTCTCCCACATTCTCTCTCCCCCTCTCTCATTCTCACTTTCTCTCTCTCTCTCTCTCTCTCTCTCTCTCTCTCTCTCTCTCTCTCTCTCTCTCTCTCTCTCTCTCTCTCTCTCTCTCTCTCTCTCTCTCTCTCTCTCTCTCTCTCTCTCTCTCTCTCTCTCTCTCTCCTCACATTCTCTCAGTCTCTGTGTCTCTTTCGATCACATTCAGCTCTCTCTCTCTCTCTCACACTATCTCTTTTGATCACGTTCTCTCAGTCTCTCTCTCCCTCTCTCTCTCCCTCTCGCTCTCTGTCTCTCTCTCTGTCTCTCTCTCCCATTCTCTCTCTCTCTCTTACCCTCTGTGGGTTGCAGTTGATCACAGTGCTGGCGCAAGTCCATATTGCACAAAGACCTGGAATTTCCAACTGTCTGCTTGTAATCTCCTGTGTCAGTTCTTGTTAACGTTTCAGCGTGAAATCTGAGGCAGTGGGACATTCGAACCATGATCAGAATTCTTATGCAACTGCAGGGCTGTGTGAATGGCATCTGAATCGACACAGACCACTGACGCCAAAAGAAAAAACAATATAAAATATATAATATCAGGATTTCGATCGCTGGGGATCTGGACTCTGGCCATTTAATGATATTATTATTTTTTACAAAAGTTGTGCTCATTGATGTGAATAAGCTGGGCTTTTGAGAAAAGATGTAAGAGGCTGAGAATGAGTTGGAGTAGAACAGGGAACCACAAAATGGCTGCATGGTTTAATCCAGATTCCATTTTTTAAATATTTGGACTCAAGACAACACTGACAAATCACCTACTTAGGACTTAATTGATTTTTTTTTAAAGTATTTTAATTGGGAGAATAAAGAAAGTAAATCAGAATTAAAACGTTCTCCAATGTTTGCCATTCTTTCTTTAGTCTTTGTTAGCTTCCGATGGAACAGAAGAAGCATTTTCTGCATTTATGTTCCAATAGGTTGTCCAAGGAATCGTGAAAAGCACACGACCTTGCTTCATTGCCACCTTATTCCCATGACTCGCAACCTTATATATCTTTATTGTCATTGTACAGGGATACAACGAGATTGGGAATGCGCCTCCCATACGATGCAATAAATTAATTAGCTAGTCAGTATTAATTTAAACAACCCAATGCAACAAATTGGAACAGTTTTAAAACAGAATAAAGTGCAAGTAGATCTGTGCCGGTTCGCTGTGCGATGTGACCATCCGGCTCAGCAGGACCGGTTCATAGCAGCTGTGGCCCTGGGGATGAAGCTGTTCCTGAGTCTGGAGGTGCGGGCGTAGAAGGCCTTGTATCGTCTGCCCGATGGTAGAAGTTCGAACAGACTGTTGCAACCTCCCCAAAGAAGAGTCTTTGTGGATGCTGGTAGCTTTTCTGAGGCATCGTGTGTTGTAGATGCCCTCCAAGGATGGTAGCTGTGTTCCGATGGTCCTCTGAGCTCTATGGACTGGCTGAAGAGCCTTCCTCTCTGCGTACGTGCAGCTGAGATACCACACATTTGCCAATTTGCCAAATCTGGTTTCATCTTCTGCCTCCATTTGCTCAACTCCATCTTCCTGTTACATTAATCCACGCAGATATTGGTTGATAATGGCGGCTCAATGCACTAAAGAAATATCTCTATTCATTAGGTGTCAATACATTGCGAGACTAAACACACATATCAACGCCATTCTACATCCAGTGGTCTTGCTGTTTTGCTGGTGAATTAATTTTAAATTCCTGAATGTGAAGCATGTCATTGTGCATCTGGAGAATGAAGTATTAACATGTATGTTATGTAAGTGAGGTTTCAATTGGACAAAAAGGAATGATAAATTGGACCTTGTGGGAAAGAAGATCATATCAGTTTACTCATCCAATAAGGAGCCACTTGGCTTCCCAGATCAGGAGATAATGCCAGTTCTTGGCCCACAGCCAATTCCTTTGTTTTTCCTTTATTACTTACACCATGCATCATCGAATCTGGAGTATCGTGACTTTAGCAGATTCACTTTGTAATGCACAATGTTATTTCCTATTATGTGCAAAGCTTTTGTCACCCGAATGCTGGTGGGAGTGTCAGGCTGCCACTGACCGCTCGAGGGCAGGAACACATTCTGAGTTTAGGCATTCTTGATTGTTATTTTTCCACATTTTCTTCTCCCCTCTCCCGAAGATACTGACGCATTCTGGGTTAAAGTTGCCAGCACTTCCTCAACCAAGCGCCCATTTCTCACGTGTGGTTATTTGCGGCTATTAAGCCTTTCACAACTGGGTGAATCTGCTGATTCCATTGAACCCACACTGCAGTTACCACCCACCATTCATAGATTAGATTTGAGGGTTGACAGCTGTCATATTGAAAACGGCCCAGACTGTCTAGGTTTGGAAGGAGAGATGATCTGATTCTCCTTAGTTTCTGAGGGGCATGACCAAGTAAATAGTGTGAGGATGCTTCCTTGAGAGAGAAAGGTGAACTGGAGTGTTGGCAGGATAAATGATGGAGTATTTAAGGTTTCAATGAGGGAGTTTTCTTTAGGGAGTTGTGCATTGTTAAAATTTGACTCAGATTGATTTCTGAACTACAGAGAAAATGTGGGAATTAGTCCAGAAAATAGATTTGATGCTAATGATTTTTAGTTTAGTTTATTTTAGTTTAGAGATACAGCGCAGAAACAGGCCCTTCGGCCCAATGAGTCCACACCGACCAGCAATGCCCGCTCATTAACACTATCCTACACACACTAGGGACAAGTTTTACATTTATACCAAGCCAATTAACCTACAAACATGTACGCCTTTGGAGTGTGGAAGGAAACCGAAGTTCTTGGAGAAAACCTACACAGGTCACGGGGAGAATGTACAAACTCCATACAGACAGCACCCCTAGCAAGGATCGAACCCAGGTCTCTGGCGCTGAAAGGCAGCAACTCTACCGCTGTGCGGCCCAAATTCTTGAACAGATGAGCGCATTCGAAGGGTGGTATTGAGCATTCACAGAACATGGGGCATACTGTAGAACAGTACAGCACAGAAACTGGCCCTTTCTTTTCTGATATATATTAATAAATTAGACCTATATGCGATGAACATGTTCATAAAATGCACTTTTTGCCAAAACAGCTATGTGTTTGATGATGGGGGAGGAAATCCGTGGACTCCAATGGGCAGGTTATGTCGGGAATGGAGCAACAAGTTAAATGCAATCTGTAGATGCACGAGAGGAAGAACAGACAAGACAAAAGACAAGAGAATAAATGATCAGCTTCCAGGAAGTTGGAGGAAGGGAGGGATCTTGGAGTGCTTGTCCACAGAACTATGAAGGTGACCCAACCGGTCGATAAAATGATTAAGAAAACACTTTGCATTATTGGCTGGAGCGTATAACATAAGTGTAGCAAGGTCATAGCAAAACTATATTAATCATAACTGGTGTACTGAATACAGTTTCGGTCATAGATTTGTCTCTTCCACTCCAAGGTCTTTTAGACTTTTTAGACTTTAGAGATATAGCGCGGAAACAGGCCCTTCGGCCCACCGAGTCCGTGCTGACCAGCGATCAATTCATACACTAGCTCTATCCTACACACTAGGAACAATTTATAATTTTACCAAAGCCAATTGATCTGTAAACCTGTCCGTCTCTGGAGTTGTTCAAATCTCAGTCACAGCTTCAGAACATGGAAAGCACTTGCTCATGTGCACAATCTACGGCCAAGCTCCAAGTATTGTTGACTTGCCCATCAAAGCTTTCAGGAGAATGGATCCTACACTAAGTATTTGTGAGGCAAACAACTGGCAACAGTTTTCTCCATTGCATAATATTGGCCTCAACAAACACAAACAACAAAGAGACCCAGGAAAATGTCGACCTTGGGAGCCACCTCTCCTGAATCCACCAGTGCCTCCAGTCCACCAGCAGAGCCTCCGGCTGCCTGAAGAAAAGAGGCTTGGTAGATCCACACCACAAACCCAGCAGCAGTGACATAGAGTCATAGAGTCATGCCACATAGAAACAGGCCCTTTGGCCCAACTTGCCCACACCGGCCAACATGCCCCATCTACACTAGTCCCAGGACCACAAATGAAATGTGTTAAAAATGGTTTGTGTTAAAGCGGAATTCTTGTAACTTTGTCGGCGCCCTTTATGTGGTAACTCTTTGTATACCATGGGTATGAAAAACAAAAGAATACCAGTGGCGCAGCGGTAGAGTTGCTGCCTTACAGCGAATGCAGTGCCGGAGACTCAGGTTCGATCCTGACTACGGGCGCCGTCTGTACGGAGTTTGTACGTTCCACCCGTGACCTGCGTGGGTTTTCTCCGAGATCTTCGGTTTCCTCCCACACTCCAAAGACGTACAGGTATGTAGGTTAAATGACTGGGTAATATGTAAAAATTGTCCCTAGTGTGTTTAGGATAGTGTTAATGTGCGGGGATCGCTGGGCGGCGCGGACTCGGTGGGCTGAAGGGCCTGTTTCCGCGCTGTATCTCTAAATCTAAATCTAAATCTAAAAAATCACTATGACTTGTGACATGTAACAATAAAGTATCATTCATTGATTCATTCATTCATCTGCCCATGCTTGCTTGACCCACAACCCTCAAAACCTATCCTTTCCAAGCACCTGTCCAAAGGAGCTCGCAGTCTCGGCTTGAGACTGGTCGGGAGCTCCTAAAGCCGCACGATGTTCGACTGGTCCTGACCCGGGGCAGATCGCCTGGCACGGGGGAGCTGAAATTCCCCCCCCCCCCCCCCCCGATGCAGGAGCTGGATCGCCCAGACGAGGAAGGCCCGCCGTCAGCTATGGGAGTCAAGATCGTCCCGTCAACGGAAGGTGAGAGGCCCCCGACCGCTGGAGGACAAAGGAGCGAGAGATTGAACCTTCCATCACAGTGAGGATAGTGGAGGAATCACTGTGATGGATGTTCATGTTAAAATGTGTTTGGTGTGTCCAGTTGTTTTTTATTGTTATGACTGCATGGCAAATGAGGTTCCTCGCATGTTGCAAAACATACTTGGCTAATGAAGTATTATTGTGATTGTGATTGTGACTGTAATTGATCTCTCAGGCAATAGTTATTCCTGCCCTCTTGCATGCTTCAGCAACGTGGCTTAGCTGCAGAAGGCATCTCGAACCCAAATACCAGCTCGACAAAATGCTCAAAGTCCGTTGGCAGGATAAATGGAACAATGTCATTTTGCCCTTGCTGGGCCTGAGGCTTGAGTTGGACTCAGCCAGCTCTAATGCACTGACCATTTGCACACCCAGCACTGGAATCCCAAAACAAGGACCTGCTGTGAGCTTTGTCATGGTAAGAGGTATTAAGGAGAACAAAGGGAAAAGCCGCTTGAAAAAGTGTAACATCCGCGCACATTCAAAAATGGAGAAGACTTTTAAACATCACAGATCTCTTCAGGAGCATGCAGAGCCAAATATAAACAGTGGAACGAATAGAGAACCTTCCGAACAAACCATCCTTCTGCTCAGAAAAGCACCGCCTATCCCAGCGTCTATGAATCCCACATAGACATCATCTGCCTCCTGGCAACTCAAACATGGAAACAAGCCATTCTTGACTAAGAACCACTGCTTAAAAGTATAGATTTATAGATTGGTGGATAGACTCAAAAGGAACTGATGAGATATTCCATTATACTTAAGTTTGTAGAAATCTGAAATCACTATCAAAGGCTTAGAAAATAGGTGCAGAAGCAGGCCATTCGGCCCTTCGTGCCAGCACCGCCATTCAATATGATCATGGCTGATCATCCAAAATGAGTACCCCGTTTTTCCCCGTATCCCTTGATTCCCTTGGCCCTAAGAGCTAAATCTAACTCTCTCTTGAAAACATTTTTAAGCGGCAGACCTCTCACCATGCGTGCTCAACCAGCTTCATAAGTTCATTAGTTATAAGAGCAGAATTAAGCCATTCGGCCCATCAAGTCTATTCCACCATTCAATCATGGCTGATCTATCTTTCCCTCCCAACCCCATTCTCCTGCCTTCTCCCCATAACCCCTGATGCATGAATGAACACTTGATTTGTCTGAACCCACAAGACTTTGGACCAAGATTTGAATGAAGAATTCCACTGAAAAGATTTCTCATTCCATCACGGACTTATCAGTTAATAAACTTTGTGGATTGTGTGATTTCCCCTTTGTCAGATTTCGGAGCAAATTTGTGAAATCGTGATCTAAATCATCATTAAATAGTCAACCTGGAATTTCCAGGGAACTTCTCAAAGCAACAGCATCACATATGGGTTAATGCCAATTTTCAGCCCAAAGGACAGACCATTTTCACCATGTTCCTTCATCCATCCAACTAAGTTTGTCAGAGAGATGCTCATTGTCATTTCACTGTCCTGATGCGAATAATGGAAGGCCGGCATAGAGTGGATGTGGAGAGGATGTTTCCAGAGTGGGAGAGTCTAGGACCAGAGGGCACAGCCTCAGAATAAAAGAACGTAACTTTAGAATGGAGATGAGCAAGAATTTCTTTAGCAGGAGGGTGGTGAAACTGTGGAATTCATTGCCAACTAGATGGCCAAGTCATTGGGTAGTTTTTAAGCAGAGATTGACAGTTTCTTCATGATTACGGGGATCAAGGACTATGGGGAGAAGGCAGGAGAATGGGGTCGAGAAGGAAATATAGATCAGCCAAGATCGAATGGCGGAGTGGACCTGATGGATCAAATGGCTTAATTCTGCTCCTATGGTGTAACACACCATGTGGGTTGACCACATATATGTTAGTTCAGAGTTGGATGCAGATGTTTCCATGCGTCTGGTGTGTTATGGCAACTTCTGCCGTATAACTCAGTGCTCAGGTGTGCTGTCTGTACATGTGAATGCACCTGTAGAGCTTCAGTATAAGTTACACAAAGAAATGAAAACACACTCTGCAGCATTTTCTTAACCATGCTGTGCCTAATGGATATAAATAATAGTTTGATGTTATCGGATTCTCTTCAACAAGATTCACAAAATCAATAATTCATGTCTGTCAGTTTCCTCAGTTGCTATTGATTTTAGTTTGCGTCTACATTTTGCATTCTGTAGAGATTTGCAGGAATTTTGGTGTAAGGCATCAATAATCTGCTGTAAATCTTGGTCTAACTTGCCAGCTCTGCCAGTAAGGAAATCCAAAGCCACAGAATAGTTTGTTTAAGACCAAATGACACTCTTAGCCAAGCCATTCCAGCACAGCTACAACACAGGCATCAATCCGACGCCGTGGAAGATTGCCCAGATACGTCCTTCCCACAAATCCAACCCATGTCGGGAATCTCCCAGAGCCGCCGAGCCGGCCCCCCTGCGGCCGAACGCAAGACCCGGCGCTCCGTGGCCCACCGGGGAAGCTGCCGTGATGGCCCCCGGCTACAAGAACGCTGTGGACCGCAGCCTGGAGCGGGGAGCACGCCTAGACATGACCAGGAGGATTGAGCTGGCAACAATGGACGCCAGTGGCGAGGAGCGTGGCCGATAGGAGAGGAGCATGGCCCGGGATCTGGTCAACAAGGTCGGTACATAGAAACATAGAAAGTAGGTGCAGGAGTAGGCCATTCGGCCCTTCGAGCCAGCACCGCCATTCAATATGATCATGGCTGATCATCCACAATCAGTACCCCGTTCCTGCCTTCTCCCCATATCCCTTGATTCTGTTAGCCCTAAGAGCTATATCTAACTCTCTCTTGAATACATCCAGTGAATTGGCCTCCACTGCCTCCTGTGGCAGAGAATTCCACAGATTCACAACTCTCAGGGTGAAAAGGTTTTTCCTCATCTCAGTCCTAAATGGCCTCCCCCTTATTGTTAAACCGTGACCCCTGATTCAGGACACCACCAACACCAGGAACATTCTTCCTGCATCTAGCCTGTGTAATCTCTTAAGAATTTTATATGTTTCTATAAGATCCCCTCTCATCCTTCTAAATTCCAGTGAATACAAGCCCAGTCGACCCATTCGATAACTGGAGAAACTCAATGAATCTGGCAGCATTGTGAAGACATTGTGATGGATTGTACCGATCCATTCAGTACAAGCCTGGGGCTTGCTTGGAATTGGGATCATTACACCTAGAAGATGATCACGGTGGCGCGGCAGTAGAGTTGCTGCCTTACAGCGAATGCAGCGCCGGAGACTCGGGTTCGATCCTGACTAGGGTTGCTGTCTGTATGGAGTTTGTACGTTCTCCCCGTGATCTGCGTGGGTTTTCTCTGAGATCTTTGGTTTCCTCCCACACTCCAAAGGCGTACAGGTTTGTAGGTTAATTGTGTTTGTAGGTTAATAGGATAGTGTTAATGTGCGGGGAACGCTGGTCGGCGTGGACCCGGTGGGCTGCAGGGTGTGTTTCCGTGCTGTATCTCTCTAGAGAGTGGACTGGAATTGGAAAATGGCTTCAAAACATGGCACCTCTTGCACATGGGGTCAGTCGACCATTTCTGTACAATTTGCAGGTGTTGTACAAAGGGGGCAGGGGAGCTTGGGTGGATCAGGAGAAAGAAAGGAACATAACACAATCTCATATTCCATTGGGTGGTCTTCAATACAATAGTATGAAGATTGAGTTTTCCAATTTCAGGTGACCACCCCTTTCCTTCTGCTTTTGATCTGCCCAGGTGCCCTCACCCCACATTCCCAATCTCAGACCCCCTTTTTAATCTGTAGACATAAGGAACTGCAGACGCTGGTTTACCAAAAGAGACACCGAGTGCTGGAGTAACCTGCTGAGTCACTCCTGCACTTTGTGCCCCTATTTATCTGTTTTTGTCTGAGTTTCCCTATCAACAACCACCACTGCCTCCTGGGCAGCACGGTGGCACAGCGGTAGAGTTGCTACCTTTCAACGCCAGAGCCCCAGGTTCGATCCTGACTAAGGGTACTGCCTGTACGGAGTTTGTACGTTCTCCCTGTGACCACGTGGGTTTTCTCCAGGTGCTCTGGATTCCTCCCACACTCAAAAGACGTAAAGGTTTGTAGGTTAATTGGTTTCGGTAAAATTGTAAATTGTCCCCAGTGTGTGTAGGATAGTGCTAGTACCGGTGATCGCTGGTCAGTACGGACTCGGTGGGCCGAAGGGTCTGTATCCATGCTGTATCTCTCAAGTCTAAAGTCTAAATTCCACTCCTTCCCAGTTGGCTCCACCTGCCCATCCCCCCCTCCCCACCCCCCCAACTCCTCACCTGATTTCACCTTTCATCTTTCACCCCGCTCTCTCTCACTTTTTTACACTCTCTCCCCTCCACACTCTCCACTCCTGCAGGGTCCTGACCTGAAACATCGACCACCCTTGTGCCTTCACAATGTTGCCAGACCCATTGAATTTCTCCAGCAGACTGTTTCTTTGCCCCAGAGTCCAGCACCTGCAGTCTCTTGTATTTCCATTCGAATTCCAGGCTCTCGTTTGAGGATCATCGAAGGAAGTGTTTTTTATTTCATGGTTCTTGGAAGCTTCACAGAATCTGCATTCATGGAAGCTTGTTGGAATTACAAAGATTTCACCCAATTATTGCAGCTCATCCTTCACTGAGGGAAAACGCAGGATTTATAACC
Source organism: Rhinoraja longicauda (assembly GCF_053455715.1). NCBI lineage: Eukaryota > Metazoa > Chordata > Chondrichthyes > Rajiformes > Arhynchobatidae > Rhinoraja > Rhinoraja longicauda. The sequence goes on along the minus strand of NC_135984.1, from coordinate 2,593,029 downwards.
AAGCTTGCCCTGCAAATTGACAGAGGAATTTGTATAAATCATATGGATGCTAAGTCCAAATCTCAACGCACACTTCTTTCTGAGAGAGGGAGAGAGAGCTTGCAGACAGTATAACCCTTCTGCCGAAAACCCACATCTGGATTTCTTATAAATTACTGCTGATTTATTTAGCTTTGCAGTTGATGTTAAACTGCTGTAATCTAGGGTTATGGCCCAGAAAATCTGCAGAGTAGTTAAAAGGATCAGTCCTATTGGTGCCATCTATCACTAATCTTGTAAGAGTTAGCAAGGTCAGTGAACAGGCAGCTCATGCACAGTGAGTGACCTTCTGATGTACCCTTGCCCAGGTAGGTTCACCATCCTGCTGCCCACTCAGTTCAGTTTAGTTTGTCGTCAACAGGCACAAAATGCCGGAGTAAGTCAGTGGGTCAGGCAGCATCTCTGGAGTGAAGGAATGGGTGAAGTTGCGGGTCGAGACCCTTCTTCAGACCCATTGTCAGGGGAGAGGGAGTTACCTTGATAAGGAAGTGTAAGAGATCAAAAGAGGTCAAGGAAAATCTAGGTCAGACCATTGTTAGCTAGGAGAAGGTGACAATAAAGCAGACAGAGATACAATGTAATCAGAGGAACAGGCAGACTGGTCAGAGAAAGCTGGACACAAAATGCTGGAGTAACTCAGCGGGACAGGCAGCATTTCTGGATAGAAGGAATGGGTGGCGTTTAGGGTCGAGACTCTTCTTCAGACTGAGCCTGGGGAGAGGGAAATACAGAGGCAAGGAAGTATGAGGTGTGAAAATTAGACAAAGAGGGCGGAGATCTAGGAAAATGTAGAATAGATCATTGTTAGCAAGGAGAAGGTAACAACATAACAAATAAATAAAATGTAAACGTGGACAGTCAGACTAGTTGGGGAAATGGGAAGGGGGAAGGGGTGGAGAGAGAGGGAAAGCAAGGGTTACTTGAAGTTAAAAAAGTCAGTATTCATACCGCTGCCCAAGCTAAATATTGACACGTGTACCGAGATACAGTGAAAAGCTTTTGTTGCGTGCTAACCTGTCAGCAGAAAGACAATACGTGATTACAATCAAGCCATTTACAGTATATAGATATATGATAAGGGAATAATGTTTAGTGCAAGGTAAAGCCAGTAAAGTCTGATCAAAGATAGTCACCAATGAGCTAGATAGTAGTTCAGCACTGCTCTCTGGTTGTGGTAGGATGATTCAGTTGCCTGATAATAGTTGGGAAGAAACTGTCCCTGGATCTGGAGGAGCGCGTTTCCACACTTCTGTACCTTTTCACACTTCTATACCAAGGTGCGACTCATCCTTGATTATACTGCTGGCCTTGCCGAGGCAGCTGGAGGTATAAATAGAGTCAATGGAAAGGAGGTTGGTGCCCATGTGACTCCATAACGTGGAGAGATGGGGGGGGCATGGTGAAAGCAGCAACACGATGGTGGGGGCAAGAAAATCAGGAGTCCCCGTGAAACTTTAACTGTTAGACTCAAGGAACTGTAGATGCTGCTTTACTAAGGAAAGACACAAAAATGGTGGAGTAACTCAGCAGGTCAGGCAGCATCCCTAGAGAACATGAATAGGTAACATTCATGACCTGAAACTCCAGCATTTTGTGTCTAAGCTTTAATTGGAGTAGTTCATAAGTTCATGTTGTAGAAGCAGAATTAGGCCATTCAGCCCATCAAGTCTACTCCGCCATTCAATCATAATAATAATAATAATAATACATTTTATTTATATAGCGCTTTTCATATACTCAAAGACGCTTTACAGAGATTTTGAGAACATAGGGGAAATGAATAAATAGATAAATAAGTAAATAAATAAATGAACAGAGAAAGGAGACAGTAGGTGAGGTGACCTTCAGTGGTTGAAGGCAGTACTGAACAGGTGAGACTTCAGCGATGTTTTGAATGTGGTGAGTGTGGGGGAGTCTCTAACGGTTTGGGGTAGTGAGTTCCATAGGGTGGGAGCAGCGATGGAGAAAGCCCTGTCCCCCCAGGATCTGAGTTTAGTCCGGATGTGGGGGGATAGGAGATTGGCAGCGGCAGAGCGGAGGGTGCAGGTGGGAGTGTGCCTGTGGAGGAGGTCGGTCAGGTAGGATGGGGCCAGGTTATGGAGGGCTTTGTAGGTTATGAGGAGGATTTTGTACTGGATTCTCTGGGGGATGGGGAGCCAGTGGAGTTTATAAAGGACGGGGGTGATATGGTCACGGATCGAGGTGTGTGTGAGTAGACGGGCAGCGGAGTTTTGAATGTATTGAAGTTTATTGATGATTTTTGAGGGTGCGCCATAGAGGAGGCTGTTGCAGTAGTCCAGACGGGAGGTGATGAAGGCGTGGATGAGGGTTTCTGCAGCTGTGGAGGAGAGGGATGGACGGAGACGGGCAATGTTTTTGAGGTGGAAGAAGGCTGTCTTTGTGATGTGTTTGATGTGTTTGTCGAAGGAGAGGGTTTGATCAAAGATGATTCCAAGATTCCGGATGTGAGGTGAGGTGGATACTGGTTGATCTACCTCTCCCCCTCAACTCCAGTCTCCTGCCTTCTCCCCCTGACACCTGACCCCTCCCCCTGACACCTGACCCCTCCCCCTGCCTTCTCCCCATAACCCCTGACACTCGTACTAATCAAGATTCTGTCAATCTCTGCCTTAAATTGAATCTCTGCATTGAATTTGTAGTCAATCTCCACCTTAAAAATGTCCTTTTAAGGCCTCCACAGCCTTCCGTGGCAATGAATTCCACAGATTCACCACCCTCTGACTAAAGAAATTCCTCCTCATCTCCTTTCTCAAAGTTAAAACTCACGAGGTGTAATTTCAAGAAGGAAATTCCCAGGTTCGGTGCTGAGGTGGTTGATGGGGGTACAAGGAAGATCATGGAGGGCCAAGGAACCTGAGCAGGAAATATCCAGATTTCAGATACGTACAGATGTGCAGAACAGAAAATAAAGAGACCCATGCTGTTACAGTTCGACACTGGGCTACCCCTTTTAACAGTTCTAGCTGTCTCCATTAAAACATTTTCTTCTCTCCCCCACGTCCAAAAATAGTACCAGTCTAACTATTCCAAGTATGTTGCAAAAAGAAAGAAACACAGACTGATGTTAGTCATTCATCGCAGCCAGAGAATATTCACAAACACGTGTGATTGAAATATTGGAAGCAGCCAGTGTATGTATGCAGCAAGCCTGCACATTTAATGCTTAGTTCTTTGTAATTTCTTCCAAACGATCTAAGGATGAGCACATGTTCAGATTAATCTGACTAATGAACGTTTTTCTGGTGTGGAAACCAACTCACACCTGGTGACAGTCACTCATCACCCTTTCACTTGCCTCTGTGCTAAAGCTCCATTTCTGCTTCCTCGTTCCCTCGTGATCTCACTCTCTCAATCACTAATCTCATTTAGCTGCATACCCCACTACCAACACTACACTGGTGAATCTGTGGAGCTCATTGCCACAGAAGGCTGTGGAGGCCCAGTCAATGGATATTTTTAAGGTGGAGATTGATAGATTCTTATGAATTTGTGATGGAAGTCTGAGGTTTGAGATACAATTTCCTATTTTTGATAGTGCAACAACACTAGTAATCAATATCATAAGACACCTTACACTCTTGTCTCCTCTTCTCTCTTTCTAAGTGATCCTCCTCCATCTTTTCAGGCCTCCAAGAGCTCCACGCACCTTCAGACATGTCCCCGCCACTTCTTCCCCTCATGTGCAGCTGATAATCCAAAACCTAAACTTTGGAATTTTCCATCCAAACTTTTACTCACTTGAAGGAGGTATGTTTTCTTAAAAAACCTACTTGATGCCATAGACTTTGCAGTCAGAGCAAAAGGCCAGTGTGGACTGTGTACACAAGGAGGTCAGGCAGAACCAGTGGGTCTCTTTCCAATGTTGAAACTACGACAGTCTGAAGCAGGGTCCTGACCCAAAACATGGCCTGTCCATGTCCTCCAGGCACGAGGCATGATCCGCTGAGTAACTCCAGCAATTTGTGTAAGAAGGAACTGCAGTTGCTTGTTTACACCGAAGATAGACACAAAATGCTGGAGTAGGGTGACGTTTCAGATCAAAAACCTTCAGAAGAATCCCTTCGGATCTGAAGAAGGGTCTCGTCTCGAAACATCACCTATTCCTTTTTGTCCCGAGATGCTGCCTGTCCCGCTGAGTTACTCCAGCATTATGTTTGTTCTCAGCAAGATATCAGCTTCTGCATTTCCTTGTGTCTCCCTCTACAGGGGATCTGTGAGCAGGTAAAACAAGGCTTTCCAACCAATGGAAGAAACCTCACTGAACTACGCACCCTTAAAAATCTGTCATGTAGCAATGCCTCTTAACGACCATGTGCGTTGGAAAATCAACACTTCTTTTGAGAAGAATGTGGTAGTGTTGGTTTCTGGGCAGGATCACACCGTTCCAGATCATCTGCCAGGCACTTCCCTCTGCAGGTTGAATGAAGACATGAGTCACATTGTTCAGAACTGTGCCTGTTGCTGGACACTACTAATCTAGGTGGGGTGGGAGCTGCTTTATGCCCTCGTCATCCACCCTGGGTAGTTCTACGGAACTGGGCAACATTTGCAGCAAAGCGTCAACTACGCCACTCTGAAGCACCAATTGCCAAGTCAAGTCAAGTCAAGTTTATTTGTCACATACACATACACGATGTGCAGTGAAATGAAAGTGGCAATGCCTGCGGATTGTGCACAAAAAAGAATTACAGTTACAGTATATAAATAAAGTTAATAAAGTTACTGTAGTGTAGACAAAATTTAGTTTCTGGAGTTATAAAAGTTGACAGTCCTGATGGCCTGTGGGAAGAAATTTTTGATTGTTGTAGTTGCCACTTTTGATTGTTGTAGTTGACATACATAAGAAGAAGAAGAATCTTGGTTTCCATGTCTTTGCAGTGATATGATTCAAAGGGGATCTCTCTCAATGAATAGTGAAGCATCATAGCTGTATGCCATTCCATTGGCCAAGTTCATGAGTCTATTGGGTGAATATGCCAACAGTAGCGGAGAATTGGTGGAGGAGTTGGGAACTCAGACCCCAGCGTCTATTTTCAATATTTAGCTGCACACGTCCAGAGTCTTTAGATTTTAGAGATACAGCAGAGAAACAGGCCCTTCGGCCCACCGAGTCTGTGCCAACCAGCGATCACCCCGTCCGTACACAAGCACTATCCAACACAGTATAGCGGAGCAGGCCATTCGGCCCTTTGAGCCAGCATCGCCATTCAATATGATTATGGCTGATCATAAACAATCAGTACCCCGTTCCTGCCCCTTCCCCATACCCCTTGCTTCCACTATCCCTAAGAGCTCTGTCTAACTCTCTCTTGAATGCATCCAGTGAATCGGCCTCCATTGCCTTATGAGGCAAAAAAATCCACAAATTCACAACTTTCTGGGTGAAAAAAAGTTTCTAAATGGCCTACCCCTTATTCTTAAACTGTGGCTCCTGGTTCTGAACTCCCCCAACATCGGCAACATGTTTCCTGCATTTAACATGTCCAATCCCTTAATAATTTGATATGTTTCTATAAGATCCTTCCAAATTCCAGTGAATACAAGCCCAGTCGTTCCATTCCTTCATCATATGACAGTTCCGCCATCCCAGGAATTAACCTCGTGGACCTACGCCGCACTCCCTCAATAGCAAAACTGTGTCACGTTTTGTTTCTGAACACTCAGTATCAAACTTTGTTTGGTAACACTCCTCTGTATGTCTTGGGATGTTTAACTGGGTTAAAGAGTGGTATATTAATGTGAGTTGTTGCTGTTGGCTGGTGGAGGGGCTGGGACTGGAATAGAATGTACATTGATTGTGCCAGAAGGCTTTGCTTGGTCAGAGATTCCAGTGAGTGCAGATAAACATGGCCAATTTGCAAAGCTTTGTCCCGCACTCAATCAGCAATTCAATCAAATCAAAAACCAACAGGGAGCACTTAACAACAAATATATTACATCAAATAGATGCAGGCTCCAACGCAGCGACTTTTGATATTTATTTGGCTGTTAATTTGCAATTGGATATTTTTACTAGCAGTTTTCTCCATTTTTTCCCTGAAAATGATAAACTGTTGGGTGGGGAGTGGAGAGAAAAGGGAGGTGACAGAATTTTAAAACTTGCATGCAACTAACGATGTTAATATTGTACAATGTCCCAAGGTGCCTTGAATTATTTACCTTCTCATGGGACGTGGACAAGGGCAAGGTTCAAAGTCTTTCCGCAACTCCTTAGGGCGGTGCAGATGTGGTGCAATGGAACAGTGCAATTGCACCGGTAGAGTTGCTGCCTCACAGCGCCAGAGACCCAGGTTCGATCCTGACTACAGGTGCCGTCTGTGCTGAGTTTGTGCGTTCTCTCTGTGACCACGTGAGTTATCTCTGGGTGCTCCAGTTTCCTCCCACATTCCTGACATGTAAGTTAGTAGTTTAATTGGCTTCTGTAAATTACCCCTAGTGTTTAAGATGCGAAAGTAGGAATAGAAAGAACTAATGTATGGGGTGATCGATGGCTGGCGTGGACTCGGTGGGCCGAAGGGCCTGTTTCCATGCTGTATCTCTAAACTAAGCTAAACAAATTGCCCAAAACAACGCAGCTTTGAAATACTGAGTGGCTGGGCAAACCCAGACACCAATAAAGATTCAGCCACATTGCAGTCGTTCCCGAGTCTGGAGTCATGCAACTGGACAAGGATCACATATTCCCTTCAACAAGAGCATTAATGACAAAGATGATTTTTTAATGAAAAATCCTAGTGGTTTCCTGTTCACCATAGCAGAAGATTGTTTCTATCTTTTTATCCAGGTTGCTTAATGTGCTGAATTTAGAATTCTCTGCAAAGACACAAAGTGGAGTGGATGTAGATTGGAAGGGAGTACAGAGCAGAGGAGAATGCAGAATTTTTTTAGAGAGAAGGAATGGGTGATGTTTCGGGTCTGAAGAAGGGTCTCGAACGAAACGGCACGCATTCCTTCCCTCCAGAGATGCTGCCTGTCCTGCTGAGTTACTCCAGCATTTTGTGTCTATCTCCGATTTAAACCAGCATCTGCAGTTCCTTCCGGCAGATTTAAATAAATTTAGTTTAGAGATACAGTGCGGAAATATGTCCTTCAGCCCACCGAGTCCACGCCGACCAGCGATCCCCGCACACTAAAACTATGCTACACGCACTAGGGACAGTTTTTACAATTATACCAAGCCAATTAGCCTACAAACCTGTAGATCTTTGGAGTGTGGGAGGAAACGGGAGAACCCGGAGAAAACCCACGCAGGTCACGGGGAGAATGTACAAACTCCGTACAGACAGCACCTGTAGTCAGGATCGGACCCAGGTCTCTGGCGCTGTGTGGCAACAACTCTACCGCAGTGCCACCATGCTGCCTGAGATCTGAGGGGATTATGCCACAGATGATTGCAACTTCTGAGTCAGCATTGAGTTAAAATCCATTTGAGCTTAACAATGTGCATCTCAAGTTATTCTTCTGGAACAGAAAATGGTTGCAGGATGACTAGGAAATGTTTTCTGCTAAAGCAGGATCTTGCATTTCAGTGTTATGTTTGAACCAAGAATGCTGTGCAATGGGACTGAATAGAAAGTGACTGGCGAGATCGAATTGCTGGACGTGAGGTATCCTGAACTCAATACACTATTGAATGACTGTAAATCAGGACATCATCTTATATTACATGGTAGACACAAAATGCTGGAGTAACTCAGCGGGTCAGGCAGCATCTCTGGAGAGAAGGAATGGGTGATGTTTCGGGTCGAGACCCTTCTTCAGACTGATGTTACATGGTCAGTAGGTGTCTTATTGAAAACCTGTTGCCCAACTGATGTGAGGTTCTGTTTCGGATGCTGGTCCAAGCCTTCATGTATATCAAATTGTAGACTGAAGGGTCTGTTTCTGTGCTGCACAGCTCTAAAAACTGACCTCGAATGCCTTCCGTCCAAAGTATATTCTGTCAGAGTAAGTTCACCACTTATGTGCCCCTTTTGCAGTGGTAGGTCCCTAATATCTACCGTCCCCACTGGCAGCCTTCCTTAGTAACGTATCCTGCCTCCTTCGCCCTGCTCACGAGACCGGTGAAGCACACTGTCCTCTTTTATAAGGCAGGTTATGTGCGGCCCCTGGATATGCCGACCTTTTTACATCCATGCCTCAACTTCAGACCTCTCATTTGTCATCATTGCTTTGTTTGAAAAGGCGGAAGTTCCATAAGATTCTGACCTGATGTGTCCAATAATTTACAATTACCCTCATTTCAAGCAAACCAAAACAAACCCTGCTTCCAATAACAAATATTGTACAATTACCATCTTTTAAAGAGGCTTAGAATTCTGATTCCCATTCATTGCCACCGAAGGCTGTGGAGGCCAAGTCATTGGATATTTTCATGGCAGAGATAGATAGATTCTTGATTAGTGCGGGTGTCAGAGGTTATGGGGAGAAGGCAGGAGAACGGGGATTAGGAGGGAGAGATAGATCAGCCATGATTGAATGGTGGAGTAGACTCGATGGGCTGAATGGCCTAATTCTACTATCACTTCTGAACATGAACTTAACAACTCAATGCGGGTTTCAAACCAAACTTTGAGGAGAAGGTCCCGTGAGAACATGCAGTGGCCTATTGAACAGGAGGCAATGACAGGGGAAAATCATCCCTGAAATTGTACCCCAGCAAATGAGACAAGATGAGAAAAAAACTACTTGGAGGAATGAATGTGGTTAGAACACTTAAAATGGAGGTTGGCTACTCAAAGGTTAAAGCACAGGCTGTGGCCACTTACCCTAAGTGGGTCCTTAAGTCTCAGAATGCCACACAGATGGGAATTGTTCAGCGGACAAAGACGAAATAAGATAGCACAAGTTGAAACAAAGCTTAATGCCGTTCAGGAAGCATATTCTTCAAGCCAAAGTGCTGGTTTTGAACGATGAAAGGCTTGAACGCTGATGATATTAAGCCAACAGGTCACCAAGAAATCTTCCCCTCCTGTAGGTTTGAGTATGTTAGAAGTAATCACCAGCCATAATAAATTGTGTGCAAAATAGACCTGTTCTTGGGAATTTAATTCTAAATCCAATGGGGGGGGGGGGGGGAGGGAGATGGGAATTTCAAAACCTTCAGTTATTCACATTCTCAAACAAAACATGCACTTATCTGAAAAGACCCTGTAATTTACGCACCCAACCCACGTCTCTTGTTTCTCGTTCAGATATCACTTCCTCACCTTTGCCCATCTTAGTTTAGTTTTGTTTTGAGATACAGCGTGGAAACAGGCTTTATTGCCTACCGAGTCCACGCCGACCAGCAATCACCCATACAACAGTTCTATACTACAAACTCGGGATCATTTACAGGGCCAGAGACCTGGGTTCGATCCTGAAAACAGGTGCTGTCTGTACGGATTTTGTACATTCTGCCTGTGACCACGTGGGTTTTCTCCGGGTGCTCTGGTTTCCTCCCACACTCCAAAGACGTGCATGTTTGTAAATTAATTGGCTTCAGTAAACTATTCCTACCGCTGCGCCACCATGCCTCCCCTTGTACGGTGACCAAGTCTTTCTCTCTTCAGTTATCAAATGAGCCCTCTATTTTACATCAGGCTTGTATAAGAGAAATTTGGGAGGGGCTCATCATGACTTGGCGATGAGATATCGAAGGTTATGTGAATTTTCCCTTTAAATAATCTGATTGACCATTTTCCAGGTTGCGATATTTCAGCCGGTCAATCAACCCACTCGAAGCTTTCAGTTTTGCAATGTATTCAAGATGGCAGTTTATCGGGGGCATTTTGAATACAGTAATCTCCACGAATAATCAACTAAAATCATCTAGATTTACAATAAGATATTTGCAAATTAATCCATAAATCAACTTTACAATTAAGTTAGTTTGTTTCATGCAATTTAATTAAGAAAGTAAGGATATTAATCTGCAAAGCAGTCCCAAATTAATTCACTAATCGAAACACAAAGATATCCATGGCCAAATGAATGCGTGAAAGAATATATTATTATGAACAGAAAATGAATTGCATTTTCCAATTTAATCACAATTAGCGTTGAATTTGTAACATGATAAATTTCACAAGGGCTCTTCACAAGCAAGACATAGAGCAGTGCAGCACAGGTAAAGGCCCTTCGACCCGCAAAGTCTGTGCCGAATTTGATGCCAAATTAAGCTAATCGCCTCTACCTGCATACAATCCCTATCCTTCAATTCCTGCATATTAATGTGCATGATTATAAAAAGAAATAACATCAAATATCTTAAGAGTTTAGACCGGGTAACAAACAGGTAGCATTTAAGAAGCACTTTAAAATCATTGATGCACAGAGATGAGGATTGGAGAAATATAAAAATCCCTGAGGGTAAAAAGGTTCGAGATGATGATAACTTTAGTTGATTATTTCAAATGCAGGCTGTAAGTAATCCATGAATGAAATCACAAGTATAGTAGCGGCAAGCAGCAGAGAAAACAGGCCAAAGATAGACACAAAAAGCTGGAGTAACTCAGCGGGTCAGGCAGCATCTCTGAAGAAAAAGGAATAGGTGATATTTCGGGTCGAGACCTTTCTTCACCCGAAATTCTACCCGAAACGTCACTCATTCCCTTTTCTCCAGAGATGCTGACGTACCTGCTGAGTCACTCCAGTTTTTTTGTGTCTACCTTTGGTGTAAACCAGCATCTGCAGTTCCTTCCTACACCGAGAAAGCAGGCCATTGCCCCACCGAGTCCCTGCCAAACACCAAACACATGCACTAATCCTGATTCCATTTTTATTTTATATACATCCCCATTAGCAATCCGACTGACTGCCTGCAGATTCTACCACTATCATTACACTCAACCACACACATGGACAGTTTACAGAGTAATCGCTCAACCTAGGCATCTATGTCACGGGGGATGGAGCACACAGAGGAGACCCACACTGTCTCAGAGAGAACACGCAAACTTCACACAAACAGCACTGGACATCAGGACTGAAGCCTGGTTGCTGGGTTATGAGGCAACATGCCCACCAGTAGTTCCACTCTGCCACCCCAAGTCCTTTCTATCTTTTAATATATTAATTGTTATTTAGCACCAGAAGTGAAAGAACCTTACGATCTTCATGTAACCTTCATAAGTTCAATCAGCACAATAAGTTCAATCAGCCCATCAAGTCTACTCCGCCATTCAATCATGGCTGATCTATCTTTTTGCCTCTCAACCCCATTCTCCTGCTTGTGCTCCATAACCTCTGACAACCGTACCAATCAAGAATCTGTCAATCTCGGCCTTAAAAATATCCATTGGCTTGGCCCTCTGACTAAAGGAATTCCGCCTCATCTTCTTTCTAAAGGTATGTCCTTTTATTCTGAGGCTGCGCCCTCTGGTCCTAGACTCCCCCACGAGTGGAAACATCCTCTTCACATCCACTCTCTCCAGGCCTTTCACTATTCGGTAAGTTTTAATGAGGTCCCCCTCATCCTAATACCGTTCCTTTGCTTTGCACCAGTCTGTTTGATCAGTATCCCTCTACTTTCTGCACTATTTTAGGTTAGTTCACCTCCAGAATGTTCCAGATGAACATAAGTTCTCGAAATAAAAATACCCAAGTTTAAAGCTTTAGTTGTGCTGCCTTTTTTAGGAGGAGTCATATATTTGAGATATGCCTAAGAAGGATCTGCAGATGCTGCTTTACATGCTGCTTACAGTCTGATGAAGGGTCTCGACCCAAAATGAAACCTATTACTTTTCTCCAGAGATGCTGCCTGACCCGCTGAGTTGCTCCTGCTTTTTGTATCTATCTTTGAGATACCTTTCCAACTTGCTAAAGGTAGAATACCATAAACTTTTAGATCTGCCGTTCTGCAGGTGAAAAGTACTTATCCGGGGCTGCCTTTGAGCTCATCTGCTATATACAGAGTCCCATAAGTTTTTTCTATATGACTGTATAATGCCATTGTAGTGGCCTGGCGGAGGCCAGAGAAAAGGCAGGACTGCCACACCATAATCAATATGTTTTTTTTTAAAGAAACAGATCTCTTGAATTTTGATTGGAGTAAAGCTCCTGGCCTTCTTTCAATCCTTAGATAATTGTCCCTTTCAATAGTAACGTTGATTGATCTGTGCTATTGTTCAATTTGGAAAAAATCTACACATTGGGCAGCTATAGAGCTACTGCCTCACAGTGCCAGAGATCCGGGTTCGATCCTGACCATGGGTGCTGTTTGTACGGAGTTTGTACGTTCTGCCCGTGACCTGCCTGGGTTTTCCCCGAGATCTTTGGTTTCCTCCCACACTCCAAAGACGTACAGGTTTGTAGGCTAATTGACTTGGCATAAAATGCAAATTGTCCCTAGTGTGCGCAGGGTAGTGTTAATGTGCGGGGATCGCTGGTCGGTGCGACTCGGTGGGCCGAAGGGCCTGTATCATCGCTGTATCTCTAAAACTAAACTTAATGAATTCCTTCAGCTACCCCTTGTCATGAGCCTTTCTTTGTCTTTGAACTTCCACTCGGGCTTGCTTCATCTGATTATTTAGCTGACTCATTTGTGCAAGTGTAATGTAGAAAGCATTCCTGAGCGCAGCTTTGAAACAAGAATTCACTTGACAGGGTTCTAATGCAGGGATCTTCAATATTTCCAGGGAGGTTAGAGAGAGAGAGGGAGGGGAGAACATCTTGGGTGGAGAACCCACATTTGTGGTCTTTTTCATGCTGGGACCTCTTTATTGTTTCTATGACCTGATTGGCACCTGGCTGATGGACAGAGTGATGGATCAATCTTGATTCCCCGACCATCAGACCACAAATGACAGAGTTGGTGGATCCATCAGACCACCAGTTGCAGAGTTGGTGGAGAGCTCAACAGTTGGAAGAAAATTGAGACACTGAGCTTGGAGGAGCAGTGTTAGAATCCGCTGATTGAAACAAAGAGATTGGTTGGAAGAATCAGGAGTGAGGCATGAAGAAAATACCCCTGCACCTTCTGGTTCTCACGTGTTTCTGTAACATACATCTGTCTATAGCTTGGGAATTCTGCAAAAAAAAAGTGAAGGAAGTGTCTAATTATCAGAACCATTAGGGGCCTTCAAAACCCCTACGCTTAAAACAAAAAGAGGCAGATAGGGTTGGATTTGGTAAATTTGCCATTTCCTCCGTTCACCCGCCCTCCCACAGAGACATCCCTACCCAATCTCAGCTGTGATGGGATTTGAAAGGTTAAATTCTCCACTCCTCATTGCCTCCATGTTAGAAAGTTAGACACCTGCCACAAATTGCCTCTGCATTGTGAGGCTTAGCGGCTGGAAGCTATTGCACAAATGGTAGCTACTGTTTCAGAATATTGATTACTGTTATTATCGTCTTGATTCAGAACATGAGAGAGGGAAAAAGCATTCCTACACTCGGGTCCAAACCACAAATATTTCAGCTGTGAGGAAACGAGCTCCATATTTCTTATCCATTGGAGTTCAGGTCTAATTCACCCCGGTGTTATCAAGTATTCACTCAATGAGTCTCTGCAAGTTCTTTCAACTAGTTTCATTCCAGATTTTATGACATCCAACCCAACCGATGAAACAGTCCAGGCGAATACCCTGGCTGACCCAGGCATGGACATCATTGAGATGAAAGTCGAAACTTTCCTTGAACTTCTATTTCCCCCATCATCAAAATTCATAGTCTGAGGATAATGTGTTCCAGTAGCAGTGTGGTGCTGGTCTTTGTTAATTGGGAGGGATGTAAGTGATCAGCATCCAGGTGGGCTGAGGGAACACAATGGGACTCTCCCATAGAGGAAGGGTTACATATGTTAAATTGGATTGGAATTCTAGTAAAACCAAGCACCAGGATTACTAGATAAACTAACTGCGTGATTTCTCACATGACAGCACAATCCAATATAAAAGTTCAAAAACAAAGACATTCGCAGATGTACAGTCGGTTTTAATATCTTGGACAATGCGTAGAGGCGAGTGCAATGATGACGTTTAAAGACATTTAGATAGACTCATGGATAGGAAAGGTGAGAGGGATAAAGGGCAAAAGCAGGAAATGGGACCAGTTCAGTTATAAAACCTAGCTGGTACGGTTAAGTTGGGCCAAGGAGTCTGTAAGTATGACGCTATGACTCTAACACAAGATCTTGATATTGCAATTAATGGTGATGATTTTCCAGTTACGGCCCAAAAATACAATCAGATATCACCCGGCTTCGATGCACACGCATGGAAAAATGAGGGTGATAATTTAGAAATCAGTTTAGCCGTTACAGGGCATTGAGGAGCGTAATGAGCCTCTCGTTCCCAGCACATGGGCTTTGTGCCAGGTGCAGTATAACACCAACCCGGTGTGAAACCTCAAGATTATTTCAGCACTTTTTTTAGCTTAATATGGAAAAGGCATTATGTATTGAAGGAAGTAAACCTCCCATTGATGATTATAACAAGTGCAAGAACAAAAGAAGATTCTACCTTCCTATTCTCACCTTCCATTTCTCAGCCTCATATCACCAAACTATCTTGCATGCAATGAAATATTTCTAAAATGTCGAACTGTAATAATATTAGAGACATGACAGTTCCATCAAGCCTCTATGAAAAATTGAGGAGGTAATGGCTTTGGTGGACAGGCTCAGTACTATGCCTGTGCTGTTTGCTATATTCATGAATGATTTGGATGTTAACAATTAAATTAACGTTGTGTGTAAATTCCCAGATAACACCAAAATAAGTGGTTTAGTAGACAGTGAGGAAGGTGATCTAAGTTTACTACAAGATCTCGATTAGTTAGTTAGGAAGGTGGACCAAGAAATTGCAAATGGAATTTGACTGACAAGTGTGATGTGTTGCACTTTGGGATGTCAATCTAGGGCAGGACTTACTCAACAATGGTGGAGCCCTGGAGAGTGTTAGAGCGGAGAGATCTGGCAGTGCAGCTGCATGGTTCTCTAACAGTGGCAAGTCAGATGGGCATATTGGTGAAGAAGGCATTTGGCACGCTTGCTTTCATTGGGAAGAGTACAAAGGTTGGGATATCATGATACAACTGTACAAGTCGTTGGTGAGACTACACTTGGAGCACTGTGTGCAGTTCTGGTCGCCCAGCTATAGAAAGGTGTCATTAAGTTGGATTCCCTTTAATTCTTCAGCATATGACCTTTTACCGTAGCCTGAGAGGCAGAAGTAACGTAGGTTCAAGGTCTCATCTCAAAGACAGCATCACTGACAGTCTAATGCTCTCCCAGTATGTTGCCTGGAAGATAAGACTGGCTTATATGCTCATGTCTCCAGAGATGGTCTTAATATGGATGGGAAAAAGATGAAGCACAGGGAGACAGTTTCAGCCAGCTGAGCTTCCTGGTTAGGCCGTGACATCTTGTATTAGCACAATAATTGTGTAAAGGAGCAGCTTTATTCTTCCTTAAAGCAATCTGCCTGAAGAACAAGGAGTCTGAAGAAGTTGTCCCGACCCAAAACGTCACCTATCCATGCCATTCCCCAAACTGTCTCTGGATTGGGGAATGGAAGGTCTCGAGTTTGAAGAACAGGCAGCTGCCATGCTATGAAGGAAAAGCATGCTCCTGTACAGAGGATGGGAAAATGTCTGGGTTGAGGAGCAGTTAAGGCCGTGTATTGAGGTCTGTGGGAAAGGAAACCAAGCCACATATTTTAAGGTTGGAGGCAGCCCACGTATTGGGAAGTGTGAAGCACATCTTTAAGGAAGGGTAAGAGAAGGAAAAAATCCCTGTTTCAGGGAAATTGTCGCTGGTGTATTGAAGAGGGACTCTGAGGACCAGTTCGTATACCCTTAACCTCAGACCCTTAACGCCACCCATTCCTTCTCTCCAGAGATGCTGCCTGTCCCGCTGAGTTACTACAGCTCTTTGTGTCTATCTTTGGCCCTTAAATAAACTAGGATTGTCCCACGACTGGAAAAAGGCCACCCAGGAACACGTTCTCTTCCAGTAGTTTTACCTCCAGCACTGATTGGTAACCCCGTAATATTGAGCTTCATTCTGATGGACAATAATAGCGTCTAGACTTTGTTGTGCACTGCCCACCTACACTGCCTGCTTTCAGTTCTCATGGTGCCTTTCTCCTCAGGCAACACATGGGATATTGTAGGGCCCTGCGTTTTTGGCTTCCGCACTTCAGTGTCCTCTGCGCTTCATGCATCGCACATGAGCCAACTTATCAGGAAACGAATGGACAATAGATCAAAAAACGATATCCCCGTGGAAGAAAAATAACGGATTTCAAATTAGGCTACGGTCACACTTTAAAAAGTGTTGCAGCTCGGCGATGTTGTGTGGCAGGAAGTGGTCGGCTCTGTTGAAGAGGTTTGTCGGCAGGCGATCCAGGGAGAGGAGGGTACGCCAGAGCCATGAATGACAGGCATGGGAATGTTTAATGTGTGTATGTGTGTGTGTGTGTGTGTGTGTGTGTGTGTGTGTGTGTGTGTGTGTGTGTGTGTGTGTGTGTGTGTGGCTAGGGTCTCAAATGTTGCCATTGGAAACCCTGTTCTCCTCTGCTGCCCGTCCATTAACATTTTAATTAATCCCTTTCTAGTTATGAAATCTAACACTGCATTACATAATAATTTTAAAAAAACACGGAGCCCCTTAATCTGCTAATCCTTCTTCCAGCCAAACTGGTTCTATCTAAATCAACTCAAATTCACGTCCTGTATTATCAAACTGCCTGACTAGAGATCCGGACTCTGTCTATTCAACAACAAAATTCTTTTCATGAGTGACCAGTTACATTAGTACAAGCAACATAAAAGCCTGCGGAATTTGCAACAATTGGTCATTTGAATGAAAAAGCAAAATAAATAATCCCAGAGCATTTATTTTTTCAAGGAAAAGGGGTGTGAGAGAGGAAGAGGAGGAGCGAATAAAGTCAGGAAAAAAACCCCCCCGAGACTGAACTACATTGTAAACCTCCAAAAATAACTGTTTTAACCCTTTCAGCTTCTTAAATATTTACATGGTCTACAGACACAGAGACACTTATGAGGCTATATTTAGTCCTGAGCAGCTTACTGTCTGTGTAAAGTTAACAGCACATCACAGCTGAGAACACAGTGCTGACAGTGGGCCCAGCAATCTCCACTCAGTAAATCTTCACACAGAATCTGGTAAAAGTGCGAGACAGAGAAAGAAAACAGATCTTGTTTTAACATTTCAAGTTTTGCATAGCGGAATGCTAAATGTTTTTTCAACGTTGCGATAGTTGCCTCAACTACCTCCCCTGGCAGCTCATTCCATACACCGACCATCCTTTGAGTGGAATGGTTACCCCTCAGGCTCCTATGAAATCTTTCCTCCCTCACCTTAAACCAATGTTCTCTACTCCCTTACTCTGGGCAAGAGACTGTGTGTTTACCTGCTCTATTCCTCTCATGATTTTGTACACCTCTATAAGATCACCCCTCAACCTCCTGCGCTCCAAGGAATAGAGTCCTAATCTGTTCACCTCTCCCAATAGCTCAGGCCCTCAAGTCCTGGCAACATCCTCGTAAATCTTTTCTGCACCCTTTCCAGCTTGACAACATCTTTCCTATAACATGGTGCCCAAACCTGAACACAATACTCTAAATGTGGCCTCACCAACGTCTTACAAAACTGCAACATGACCTTGCAACTTCTATACTCAGTTCTCCTTGAGGAAGTAGATTCAACTTGATTTTTTTAAAGAAATGGGATTTGTGACTGTAAGAGGTTTGGGAAATATATTTGAATAGGTTAAAGTGTGCAGAGATCTGACAGAAGAGGACACAAGTAGGATTGGCTGGGTAGCTCCATCAAAAAGCCAGCAGAGACATAATGGGCAAATTGACTACCTTCTCCGCTGTGAGATGTTCTAGTGTGTGATCCCAAGTGGTGGTTTAATGGAAAGCATTGCAAAGTCAGCTCTGTTCAACTTCCAACTGCATCGAAGGAATCCTGAAATCAGGACATCTGCCTCCTTATAGTGTTCAATACAGCCCAGAGAACCTGCCAGTGAAAAGCTATTATAAAATAGCAGCTCAGTGGTAGAACTGCTGCCTCATTGCACCAGAGACCCAGCTTCAATCCTGACCTCGGGGGCTGTCTGTATGGCGTTTGCACGTTCTCCTTGTGACTGTGTGGGTTTCATCCAGGTGTTCCGGTTTCCTTCCACATTCCAAAGAAGCGTGGGTTTGGAGGTTAACTGACCGCTAACTGTAAGTTGCCCCAAGTGTGTGGTGGGATAACTAATGTGAACGAGTGATCAATGGTCACCATGGACTTGGTGGATCGAAGGGCCTGTTTCCATTCTGTATCTCTAAACTAAACATTGGAATCAAATAGTTGGCTCAGAGGTATTTGCAACAGAAGGAAGTATTGAGCATTATGGGGGAATACGCTCTGGTGCATAGAAGAATGAACAATGAGTGGTGATCCCAATCTCTAAAGGATCTGGACAAGATGAATCACGTAAGATTTCTCGTGAGCGGGTGGCCACGGTGGCGCAGCGGTAGAGTTGCTGCCTTACAGTGGAGACCTGGGTTCGATCCCGACTGTACAGAGTTTGTACGTTCTCCCCGTGACCGCGTGGGTTTTCCTGGGATATTCAGTTTCCTCCCACACTCCCAAGACGTACAGGCATGTTGGTTAATTGGCTTGGTGTATGTGTAAATTGTCCCTAGTGTGTGTAGGGTAGTGTTAATGTGTGGGCATCGCTGGTCGGTGCGGATTCGGAAGGCCGAAGGGCCTGTTTCCGCGCTGTATCTCTAAAACTAAACTTGTCAGGGAAATGTAAAACTAGGGAGCACACTCTCAGTTCCTCAACAATAATGTGTAATGGAGCCTCTCTGAATCTGAATCTTTGGAGCTCTAAAGATGAGAGGGCCATGAATGTGAATATTTAAGTATTATTAGATTAAAGGGAGTGAATTGTTATGAGGATCAAGCTGGATCTTCTTGCGATGAGAAATCGTATGAGCCATAATTTAATTGAATGATGGAACAGTCTCAAGGGACCATCCAAGGCTACTCCAACTTGTATTCCTTGTGCCCATATATTCTTATTTCAGTCTGTGTTCATCTTTACAAGTACATCTGACACACTGACACTGAAGGTGCCATTTACCTGGTTAGGCAGTGTCACCAGGTGCAGAAGTTCGAAAATGCACACCTCCAGATTCAGGGACAGTTTCTTTCCAGCTGTTATCAGGCAACTGAACCATCCTATCACCAACTAGAGAGCAGTCCTAATCTACCATCTATCTCATTGGAGACCTCAAAATATCTTTAATCAGACTTTACTACCTTGCACTAAACATTATTCTCTCTACCCTGTTTCTTTCACTACACGGTGGATGGCTTGATTGTAGTCATATATAGTCATTTTACAGGCTGGATAGTACGAAACAAAATAGTTTTCACTGTACACGTGATAATAATAATAATAATAAAAAACTAAAGTAAGCCTTTCACTAGCTCAGGACCACACAAAGCACCTTGTTGCTGTGTAATTAGTTTTTAAAGTGTAACCATCGGTGTAATTTAGGAATCACAGCAGGCAAACTGTGTGAGGCAAGGTTCCACAACAACAATCACAATAAATAATCCAACACCCCAAAGGCCAATTCCACTGATGTTCTTTACCACTGTGTAGCAGGATCATTTACTTGATAGGGAGGATGGGGCTTCAGTTTATCACAAGATGGCGATTCTGAAAGTGCAGCTCTCTTCCCTTAGAACTCCACAGGATGGTCAGCTTGGATAATGGGCTCAGGACCCTGGCATCTGATTGAAACTGGTGATCTTCTGACTCAGAAAGAACAGGGGAGAGTCCTGGGCAGATTGACCAAGACAAATTGGTTTGGTTTTTCTGTGTAGGAAGGAACTGCAGATGCTGGTTTACACTGAAGATAGACACAGAATGCTGGAGTAACTCAGCGGGTCAGGCAGGGCATCTATGGAGAAAAGGAAGAGGTGATGTTTCGGGTCGGGACTTCAGACTTCTTCAGATTTTTCTGTGATTGCTGTGAATGCAGCTTACAGTATTAAAGCAACAAGTACAGACTGCATTTAGGCGATGCCTTTGACAGACTTGGGTCATCTCAAAACACATTACAGCCACTGAGGTACTGTAATCACTGATTGTAATTTAGGAAATGCAGTCAGCGATCTACACACAGCAAGATCCCACGAACAGCAATGATCAGTTGATTTGCTTTTGTTCTGCTGATTACTGAGGGACAGCAGGAATAACACCCCTCCTCTTCTTTGATAAATGGTCATGGTTCTAGTTCTGTTTAGTTTATTGTCACGTGCACTGAGGTACAGTGAATAGGCACCTTCATAGCTTTTCCAGCCACCTGAGAACACAGCTTGGCCCTTGATTTGACATGAATCGGAAGGAACTGCAGATGCTGGTTTACACCGAAGATAGACACAAAAAGCTGGAGTAACTCAGCGGGACAGGCAGCATCTCTGGAGAGAAGGAATGGGAGATGGAGACACAGAGATATGGAAGGGTAAGGGGTGAAAATGAGACATCAAAAGAGACGCAGCTCAAGGAAAATATAGAATAGATCATTGTTAGCTGGGAGAAGGTGACAACGAAGCAAACAGATAAAACGTAATTGTGGACAGTCAGACTGGTCGGAGAACTGGGAAGTGGGAGGGAAGGAAATTGAAGAAAGTCAATGGAATGTTGGCCTTCATAACAAGTGGAGTTGAGTATAGGAGCAAAGAGGTCCTTCTGCAGTTGTACAGGACCCTAGTGAGACCGCACCTGGAGTACTGTGTGCAGTTTTGGTCTCCAAATTTGAGGAAGGATATTCTTGCTATTGAGGGCGTGCAGTGTAGGTTTAGTAGGTTAATACCCGGAATAGCGGGACTATCATATGTTGAAAGACTGGAGCGACTAGGCTTGTATACACTGGAATTTAGAAGGATGAGAGGAGATCTTATCGAAACGTATAAGATTATTAAGGGGTTGAACACGTTAGAAGCAGGAAACATGTTCCCAATGTTGGGGGAGTCCAGAACAAGGGGCCACAGTTTAAGAATAAGGGGTAGGCCATTTAGAACTGAGATGAGGAAAAACTTTTTCAGTCAGAGAGTTGTGAATCTATGGAATTTTCTGCCTCAGATGGCAGTGGAGGCCAATTTTCTGAATGCATTCAAGAGAGAGCTAGATAGAGCTCTTAAGGATAGCAGAGTCAGGGGGTATGGGGAGAAGGCAGGAACGGGGTACTGATTGAGAATGATCAGCCATGATCACATTGAAGGGCCGAATGGCCTCCTCCTGCACCTATTGTCTACTGTCTATTGAACATCTCTGCTGAAAGATGCCATTGCCATCAATGCCACATCCCCTCCACACAACATCTGAAGGACCCACCTAGATTTGTATGCTTCAGTCTGGAGTGGTACTTGAACCAACAACCTCCTGACCCAGTGGTGAGACTGCTCGTCAGTGAGCCACAGCTGACAAAAGGGGCACAATTGGCTGCAGCGGTGGAAGCAAACCCAAGAGACATAAACAGGTTTAAAATAGGGCTTTGTAAGAGCTCAGAGTCATGAGTCACTGTTGGCCTGCTTTCCGCACTTGCTCAGGTTCTATGGCGTCTCTGATTTCAGTGTCCTTCAGTCTGCACATAAAATTAAATCCATTGGCATTCTCACGACTTAATCAATATTGCCATTCATGTTGCAAACCTGTCTGATGACCAAATGGGCAAAGATCCAAAATGAGCATGTGGCTTGTACTCGCTAGAATTTAGAAGACTGAGGGGGGATCTTATAGAAACATATAAAATTCTTAAGGGGTTGGAGAGGCTAGATGCGGGAAGATTGTTCCCGATGTTGGGGGAGTCCAGAACCAGGGGTCACAGCTTAAGGATAAGGGGGAAGTCTTTTAGGACCGAGATGAGAAAACATTTCTTCACACAGAGAGTGGTGAGTCTGTGGAATTCTCTGCCACAGAAGGTAGTTGAGGCCAGTTCATTGGCTATATTTAAGAGGGAGTTAGATGTGGCCCTTTTTGCTAAAGGGATCAGGGGGTATGGAGAGAAGGCAGGTACAGGCTACTGAGCTGAATGATCAGCCATGATCATATTGAATGGCGGTGCAGGCTCGAAGGGCCGAATGGCATACTCCTGCACCTATTTTCTATGTTTCTATGTTTCTATATGTTTCTATGAAAATACCAGGTAGGGAAGGAACAGATAGAGTCAAAGTGCCATAGAATGATACAGCGTGGCAACAGGCCCTTCGGCCCAACTTGCCCACACCGCCCAACATGTCCCAGCTACACTAGGCCCACCTTCCTGCACTTGGTCCATTTCCCTCCAAACCTGTCCTATCCATGTACCTGTCTAACTGCTTCTTAAACGTTGTGATAGTCCCTGCATCAACGACCTCCTCTGGCAGCTCGTTCCACCCACCCACCACCCTTTGGGGTTTTGGGTCGAGACCCTTCTTCAGACTGAATTTATTTATTTCATATTTAGTTCAATATTTAGGTCTGGTCAGGGCTGAAGAAAGGTCTCGACCCAAAACGTCACCCATTCCTTCTTTCCAGAGATGCTGCCTGTCCCGCTGAGTTACTCCAACATTTTGTGTCTATCTTCAATGTAAACCAGCTTCTGCAGTTCCTTCCTACACACTATTTTAACCTGTTCAGTGCCACCCTGGAGTATACCCGGGTCATGGCCAAGAGTGAAAAAAAAAACTTGGCAGTGAATGGGTTAACTTACGGTCAACCTCACTGATAAACTGATTACCTGCCCATTGTCACATTACCATTTGGGAGCTTGCTCTGCAGAAATTGCCAATCGCATTTTCCACATTGCAGTCTTCATAGAGTCACACAGCAAGGGAACAGGCCTTTCTGCCCAACTTGTCCATGCCGACCAACATGCCCCATCTACACTTGTCCCACCTGCCCGTGTTTGCCCCATATTCCTCTAAACCTTTCCTATCCAAGTACCTGTCCAAATGTCTTTTAAATGTTGTTGTAGTACCTGCCTCAACTAACTCGTTCCATATACCCAACACCCTCCACATGAAAAAGTTGCTCCTCAGGTTCCTATTAAATTTTCCCCTCTCACCTTAAACCTACGTCGTCTGATCCTTGATTGCACGTCTCTGGCAAGTAGCTACTTGGAAGGTACCTCACTGGCTGTGAAGCATTTTACGCTTTGAAACAAAGTAAGGTGTCGTAGAAATGCAAACCACATGGGCCTCCTCTCATTCTGTTTCATCTATCTGCATAACCTTCTTTTTTCCTTTTCTAGTTCCCTCTATAATGAATCTATATCAACCCCAAACAATCTCATCCAGTGGGTGTGAACTGATGTATGATGCATTCCAAACAGCACCAGCTAAACTGCATGGCTTTTGTTGTAGCTTTAGTTTATAGATACAGCATTAAAACAGGCTATTCGGCCCATCAAATCCATGCTGACCCATTCACACTAGTTTAAGACTTTAGACTTTAGAGATACAGCATGGAAACAGGCCCTTCGGCCCACCAGGTCCGTGACGCCCAGCGATCACCCCGTACACTAGAATTATCCAAATCACTAGGGACAATTTACAATTTTACTGAGCCGGTTAACCTACAAACGTGCATGTCTTTGGAAGGAAACTAGAGCACCTGGAGAAAACACACATGGTCACAGGGAGAACGTACAAACTCCGGGTTTCTGGCGCTGTAAGGCAGCAACTCTGCTGCTCTGCCACTGTGTCACCACTGTTATCCCACTTTTCCATCCACTCCATACACATTAGGACAATTTCACAGAGGTCATTTAATCCACAAAGCCTGCTTGTCAGTGGTATGTGGGAGTCAATCAGAGCACCCGGAGGAAGCCCACGCCATCACAGGGAGATTGTGCAAACTCCACACAGACAGCACCTGAGGACGGGTTCAAACCCGGGTCTCTGGCACTGTGAGGCGGCAGCTCTACTAGCTGCACCACCGGGCCACCCTAGTCTACCTGATATCCTTTATAGCTCTTCTAAAGAATAATACTACGCATCAATGATTCGAGCAACCATTTCATGAATTAGATTTTTTTTAACCCAACAACTGGACAACCTGCATCATTGACGAATAAATCCTTCAACCTCATCAGCATCCTCTGAAAAGCCAATTGAGAATTGCTATGTAATTTAAGGAGAATTTGTTAATTAAAGGCACTTTACCGGTCCATGTGAGAAATGAAAGGGCTCCTTGTTTCACTTGCCATTAGCAGTCCTCTAATATATTTTCACTCACCTGGTGAATTCCATTTGAACAGTGAAGCATGATATACATTTGTAACAAGGCCTAGAATCTGGAAGAAAAGTTTAAAGTTTCAGGCATTGACAAAAGTCTTATCTACAGTGGAATTTCCAGGTCACAAAGAGTTTCTACTGATTATTAACTCTGTTACGGGCTACTACCTCACCAACTCCTTAACACTTTCACACCCTCTTTGGCCAGTTGAGTGGCCTGCAGTAATAATGCCTCGTTTAACCCTTCATTAACTCGATGTATTTAAACTGTAAAGGGTGCTAAAATATGGCAACTCGTGCATGTGTGAACTATGCAAAAAATAATTTGACATTAAAGAACCATTGAACCATCAAAGCATAGGATCTATTCCCAATCCTCAAGATACCCATTAACTTACTTTAAAATATTTTACCAGATGAGGCCTGTATTAGTTAGTATTTCTGCATTTTGCTGTTCCTTCTCATTGGAATAGTGGAGTGATGAACCAAGATGTGTGCCTAGCAAGATGAACCAAGATTTCCTTTAACCTTCAGGGTTAATGTGAGCCCCATTTATGTTGCTTATCCTCCAGAAGGAAAGGGTGTTCTACGAGCAGTGTGATTTCTTAAAAGTTGCCGGTTATAAACAAGACCGTATCGCAAGCATCAGATTCTGTTAACTGTGGAAATGTTTTTCTAAAATCAGGGTTAATACTGACCGACCGGGCTGATAAAGCTTGCCTTCCTCTCACCGATCCGACCATTTTCTCACTGTGTCCTCTATATTGTGCACAAAAGTTACTGATCATGTTACAGCCTAGCAATGATAAAAACAATTGAACAGTCTGGGACGAGATAATATAAACAAGGTCCTCTTGTATTTCTGACAATGAAATCGCTATAAATTGGCCTTTCTTTTGTTGTAAACATGGATTATTTTCTTCTGTACCTCCAATATCAAACACTCTTTATGCTGTTGAACTTGTAACCTTCACATCTGTGCTGTGTTTTCAATGGTCAACACGATGTATAAAAATAATTCTGTGATTTTTTAAATATATAACTCAGTTTTGCTTTGTGCGAAAACCTCTATGAGAATAGCTCAAATAAATCAGAGCTGCTCTTTTTTTAACTGAATTTCAAATTAGGAAGTGGTATTTGTCGAGTTGTCTCTTTGCTAGTGTGTAGGGGGGGTTGGGGTGGAGGAGAATCTAATCAAGTTATTGGACCTTTAAAGGACAATGGGTAGTTTATTTGTAGATTCCAGCCCACACCTTCCAGACATAAGCAATGGTTTTGATTGCTGTCTGGCATCAAAGGAGGTAAGCTTGCAGATGAGTTTGCTATGTCCTAAACGGTTGAACTATCAAAGGATACATGCTCTGTGAGGTTCAAAAGGGTTAAGCAGACAATGCAATGCCAAATTGCTCATTAAAATGACATGCTTCTTCTGCCATCCTGTCTTTGAACTTGATTTGATCGATAGGCCTTAACTCAAGCCTTTAGATCTGAAAGGAGAGGAAACCACTTGCATTTACATTGTGCCTTTCACAACCGTCAGGACCTCCCAAGCACTTTACAGCCAGCAAAGTACTTTTGAAGTGTAGTCGCTGTGGTAATGTAGGAAGCACTATCGCCAGTTTATGCACAATAAGCTTCCACGATAATCCCTGTGTGATTTCTTTTTGTTTCGTTTGTCAGTTGCAGGTTGGCATAGACGCCCAGGGATACCTCTCACGGTCATCATAAAATGGTGCCATCAGACACGGTCTCGGTTTATGGCTCAGCCAAGGGTCAGAAGCTTGGACATTTGCAATATAAAGCCAGGTTTGTTCGCAGTTTTGGGCTTGAAGCCACGAGCTTGCCATCCAGGGCTCAGAGTGATCACAGCTGACCTCACATTATCTGCAGCTAGACCGAACGACAGACAATTAATTTGTGCATGTTTAGGGTTGCACTTGACAGTCCAGGACAGTTCCACGACCTTCTGTTTGCAAATCTGGTGAAGTGAATGTCCCTCCTAATGTAGGCTCTGCCCAATCTTTACTCCATTCCACAGGAATTAGATCACGTTGCTGATCATTTGGAACTAGGCAGTTCAATTCCTTGGCAAAATTGGACCAGGCATTACTGTGGGCAGCTCACGTGATGGTTCCTGACCTCTACCCACCATTGGGCATGAAAGTATTCATCTGCATTCAACATTACATTAACATGAACCAGAGCAGGAAACTCCACACCATGTCCACTGTAGAATGCAGAGCACATTGTGGCAATTGGTTGCTCCTTTTACAGCTTTCAAGGACGACAAACTTCACAACTTCTCAACTTACTGGTGGCTGCTCACGCAACTTCGACTGAGGGCGATGGAACATCCAGGGAGTGCTCATTCGTAAGGTTCTTGAAGACTACACAACAGTAATAGACAATAGACAATAGGTGCATTAGTAGGCCATTCGGCCCTTCGAGCCAGCACTGCCATTCAATGTGATCATGGCTGATCATTCACAATCAGAACCCCGTTCCTGCCTTCTCCCCATACCCCCTGACTCCGCTATCCTTAAGAGCTCTATCTAGCTCTCTCTTGAAAGCATCCAGAGAATTGGCCTCCACTGCTTTCTGAGGCAGAGAATTCCACAGATTTACAACTCTGACTGAAAAAGTTTTTCCTCATCTCCGTTCTAAATGGCCTACCCCTTATTCTTAAACAGTGGCCCCTGGTTCTGGACTCCCTCCAACATTGGGAACATGTTTCCTGCCTCTAATGTGTCCAATCCCTTAATAATCTTATATGTTTCAATAAGATTCCCTCTCATCCTTCTAAATTCCAGCGTATACAAGCCTAGTCGCTCCAGTCACTACTGTGATCTCAGTAACTACACTTCTCTCTGGACTGTGTCTTTGATTGCACTACACATTTCAGTTGTGCACTATGATAGTTACCTAGTATTATGGTTATTGATTTATTTCATTTTTTGATTATTATATGTTATCTATTTATTACTGGCCTGCTAAGCTCCAACAAGTAAGAATTACATTGTTCCATTGGCATCCATTAACATTTAATCTCTCTTGATTTTTCCAGTCATAGAGTCACACAGCACGGAAACAGGCCCCTTGGCCCAATTTGTCCAGGTCGCCTAAGATGTTCCATCTAAACTGGTCCCACCTGCCCACATTTGGCTCAAATCCCTCTAAATCTTTCCTATCCACGTATCTATCCAAATGTCTTTTAAATGTTGTTCTAGTAGCTCCCTCAACAACCTCCTCTGGCATCAATCCATTTACCCACCACCCTCTGTGTGGAAATATTGCCCCTCAGGCTCCTAATGAAAACCCCTCTCCCTCCTTAAACCCTCCCACCTCTGATTCTTGATTCCTCTACTCTGAGTGAAAGACTCTGTGCATTGATCCAGCTATTCCACTCATGATTCTCTGCATCTCTATAAGATCATCCCTCTGCCACCTACCTGCACTCCAAGGAAGAAAGTCCTAGCCTGCCCAACCTCTCCATTTTGCTTAGGCTCTCAAGTCCTGGCATCATCCTTGTAAATATTCTCTGCACTCTTTCCAGCTTGTTGACATCCTTCGTACAGTTATGGGGACCAAAACTGTACACAAGTGCTGTAAATACAGCCTCAGCAATTTGTTGTGTACAACTGTAACATAACATACCACCAACGTCTCTATTCAATACCCTGACTGATGAAGACAAATGTACTGAAAACTTTGTGACCACCCTATGCCACTTAATCCCTTTTAATCTTTTTCATATCCATCAGCTTCACTACCTGTTTCTCCTGGCATACAACTAAACCAGGGCTAATTTACACCAGCCAATCCTACTTCCAACTACCTCATGGGTATGTGGGAGGAAACCGGAACTCCCAAGGGAAACCCACTCAGTCACGGGAAGACCGTGCAAACTCCACACAGACAGCAACCCATCTCAGATATGAAACAATCGTTGGAGCCGTGAGACAGCATTGCCAACTCCTGCACCACTTGACACTCAAATTTGTGAAGCGTTTCATATGTTTTGGTGGCACGGTGGCACAGCAGTAGAGTTGCTGCCTTACACCACCAGAGACCCAGTTTCAATTCTGACTACGGATGCTGTCCGTAATGAGTTTGTAGGTTCTCCCCGTGACCTGCGTGGGTTTTCTCCGGGATCTCCGGTTTCCTCCCACACTCCAAAGACGTACAGGTTTGTAGGTTAATTGGTTTGGTACAATCCTAAATTGCCTCTGGTGTGTGTAGGATAGCTTTTAGTGTGAGGGGACTGCTGGTCGGCACGGACTCGGTAGGCCGAAGGCCCTGTTTCCGCGCTGCATTTCTAAACTAAGCTGAACTAAACACTACGCCACCTCTCTACTAAATCCTAGCCATGGTTTCACTATAACGGAGTCTGACTACAAACTGAAAGGTGGTCATTAAGCTGCAATACTTCAAGGCAGTGTTTCTTTATATCAGTGCAGAGGCAATGATTATATAAAACATGCCCAATCAATACGCTTGACTTCTATCAAAGTCTGCAGAACAGTTTATTCCGAGCTGCAGAACTGCTCAAGCCCAATTTATAAAAAGCAACTCAAGAATCCAAGAACCGGGAATCCATCCAACAGATAAGGTCCTTGGGCCTTGGAGTCTTGTGATTGAAGCTGACTCATGTCTAGGGTCGCCAACTGTCCCGTATTAGCCGGAACATCCCGTATTTTGGTCTAAATTAGTTTGTCCCGTACGGGACCGCCCTTGTCCCGTATTAGTAGGGTTGCCAACTTCCTCACTCCTAAATAAGGGACAAAGGGTGACGTCACTGCCCCGCGCCCAACGTGACCTCACCTAGCCAACGGCCACGTGCTCCCACTCCACCAATGGCAGCCGCCCGGGCCGGGAGCACGTGGCCGCTGGCTGGGTGAGGTCACGTGGGGCGCGGGGCGGTGACGTCACCCTTTGTCCCGTATTTGGGAGCGAGGAAGTTGGCAACCCTACTCATGTCACAGATGAATAGATACAGCGGTCACAATAAAGGCACCGAGTGGTCTTTGCGGTTGATTCTACACATTGCTGTATTACTATCCGAGGCACTTCTCCCTTGATTGATCACTGGAGAAATCCTGGTGCTGGTCGCAGCCATAAAAGGTTCATTTTGCTGGGCACACGTTGGCAATTTCTAACCAATTCAGTTTGTGGCAAGATCCAAAACTTTGGGCCAAGCCTGGCAAGCAAATCCAGAGAGAGATTTCTCCGTTCTGCACGATAACCAGAAGGAGGAAAATGTTGTGACCAAAACTGGGAATGTCAAGAACTAGGGGCCATAACTTTAAAGGAGATGTGTGAGAAGTTTTGAGTGCAGTAGGTGCCTGGGATGTGCTGCAAGGGGTGGTGTTGGAGGTGGATACGACAGTGG
The DNA here is from genome assembly GCF_053455715.1 of Rhinoraja longicauda. Taxonomy (NCBI): domain Eukaryota; kingdom Metazoa; phylum Chordata; class Chondrichthyes; order Rajiformes; family Arhynchobatidae; genus Rhinoraja; species Rhinoraja longicauda. The sequence goes on along the minus strand of NC_135984.1, from coordinate 2,563,342 downwards.
GATTTAAGAGGCTTTGAGATATGCACATGGATATGCAGAGAATGGAGAGATATTGGTCACCTTCATGCAGGAGAGAGTGGCTTAACGTGGCATCATGTTTCAGTTCAGTTTAGTTTATTGTTGCGTGTACCGAGGTACAGTGAAAAGCTTTTGTTGCGTGCTGGCCACACTCTTATCTGGCTACTGTTGTTGTTCGTCCTTCGGGTTGGAAGATGACCATGACTTCACTTTCAGTTGGAGAATTGGTGACTGTGGGTCCGGAAGTGACTGGTGAGGCCAATCCGGGCCCGGAAGGCACGCCCACACGTAGGACACAAGTGGATGGGTGCTGCAGTGGAAGTGATGGTAGCCCGGGCCTTGCGCGCGGTGCGTTTCCTCTGGGGCCTCTGCAGTGCGTCTGTTCTCTGCTGCACGGGCTCCTGTGGTGAGCTTGTACCAACTGGAAGAAGGTATTGGAAGCCTGAGAAATGTCACATCCAGGTTTAGGAGCAGCAGCTTCTCATCAAGCTCTTGGACCGCCCTTCGCTACCCTAACCACAACCCGAGCTCAGCAGCGAACTAGTCTGGACTTTGTATAAAGGTACGCTTCATCCTTTGCCTTGCGCTGTTACGGTCTACATACCTCGTAGAACTGGTAATTTATTGCCTTTTGTTTATTGCATATTTATTGTTATGTTGGTTGCATTAATGTGCTTGTAAAGATGAGCAAGTAAGAATTTCATTGTCCCAGTTTCAATTAAGCATTCTTGCCTGTTGTGGAATTTTATGCTTCCCCCAGGACAGTGGACAAACACATTTTCAACCAAGGGCCAGTAGATGGCAATGTTCTGGTCTGCAGGCTCACTAAAAGTGCCAGCGTTGGATCACTAACCTTGACCTATCAGTTCCATACAGGCCAACCAAGCCTTGCCACCTGACTACTTTAAAGCACTAGGGTTGATTTTGTGGTAGTGGTCAGCCGCTGTCTGGATCAGGTCTGGATCAGGTTTGCTTTGCTTCCAAAGGCATGTGGGTCGCTCGGTAAGGTGGCCACTGTAAATTGCTCTGATCAGGTTTCGGTTTAGGTCTATCATTGTCACGTTTGCCGAGGTGCTTTGCTTTGCTTTGCATGCGATCCAATCAAATCAGGTAAATCTAAATCTAAATACGATCAAGCCAAACTCAAGTACAATAAGGAGGGAAAAGAGGTTTGAAAGAGTGGGGCGATTGTATCGGATGATTGCAGAACCTCCACTGGGACCAGCTGCAAAGAGACACCACACTTCAGTACCATCTTGCACCTATCATTAATCTGACACTTTACACCTTTGCTCAAAGTCAGAGACCCACTAGTAGTGACTCCCAGTCTAAGAAGAAGTACTTCGCTCAAAGGAAGTACAAATTCAAAAATAGATTGTTTAATTTAATTTAGTGTTGAGATACAGCGTGGAAACAGGCCCTTCGGCCCACCAAGTCCGTGCCGACCAGCGATCCCCGCACACTATCACTTATCCTACACACATTAGGAACAATTTACACTTATACCAAGCCTGTTAACCTACAGACCTTTACATCTTTGGAGTGTGGGAGGAAACCAGAGATCCTGGAGAAAACCCATGCGGTCACGGGGAGAACGTACAAACTCCGTACAGGACAGACACCCGTGGTCAGGATTGAACTTGGATCCCTGGCGCTTTCAGGCAGCAACTCTGCTGCTGCGCCAATTGTGTTCAAATGAACGCAATTTAATAAAAGTGAACTAATTTGGCAGACACAACGCAGAGGAGGAAGATGGCTCATGGCTCTTGCCCAGCATACGCTATCAGAATGGGCAGAGAGAAGAGACTTATTAGCACCTCTAAATGGGACCAGGTTCACTATCTATAAAGAAAAGAAGGCAGTTGCAAATGGAAACAGTAGCAACAGCATCTAAACGTGCCACCTGTTTAACTGGAGACTTGTTCAATGGGCCAAGTGGCCTAGATCTGTCTCGTATGATTCTCTGATTTGGACAATTTTAATACAAATTATGCAGCATTGAATTTGGAGCAGATTATATTTCACCACTTGAAGAAACTTTATCCTCTCCCTTTGTTCCTGAATTCTCATAGAAACGTTGAAGACTCAGGTGATTTGGTCAATTGAGCCATTTTGATTGGCATGGCAATGCTGCCTTGCTAAGTCTATTGCCTGGTTGTTCCTCTATATTTCGCACTTTCCCAAGTCAGTAGCTGTCATCCCTTTAAACACTTAACTGCACCTAGAGCCAGCTGGGGTAGTGAGTTCACACACTGACATGCAAGGTGTGAGATGTCAGCTTTGGCTTACACACTTCCCTCGGTGTCAGGAGATGATGTGGAATGCCTCTGGAGACTTGAGCACAAAATCTGGGCAATGCTGAGAGAGTATTGTACGGTCATTTAGAGAAGACATTAAAACCAGGCTCCAAATACCCACACAAATAAAGGTTAAAAAAATGCATTGGCGATATTTTGAAAAGGAACTATGGAATTATCCACAGTGTCCCAGCTGATATTTATCTCTCAATCAACTTCACTTAAATCATTTCCATACAGGGCAGTACTGTGGCACAGTTAATAGGGCCACTGGCTCACGGTACCAGAGACCCAGGTTCAATCCTGAACTCCATGTAGAGTTTGCCTGTTCTCCCTGTGACCAAATGCCTTCCCCCCGGGTGCTCCGCCTTCCGCCCACCTTCCAAAGGCATGTGGGTCGCTCGGTTAGGTGGCCACTGTAAATTGCCCCCACTGTGATGGTGAGTGGTTGACTCTGGGGGCGGGGGGGGAGGGGGGTGGGGGAGAGGGGGTGGGTGGGGGAGAGGGGGTGGGTAGGGGTTGTGGGGGGGGGGGGGGGGTTGATGAGAGCTTGGAGAGAATAAAAAGGGATGAATGGAGGCTAAATTCACAGGTTCATCAGTCATAGGAGCAGGATTAGGCCATTCGGCCCATTGAGTCTACTCTGCCTTTCAATCATGGCTGATCTATCTTTCTCTCTCAAACCCATTCGCCTGCCTTCTCCCCATAACCCCTGACATCCTTTCTAATCAAGAACATGTCAATCTCCACCTTAAAAATACCCAATGACTTGCCCCCACAGCCATCTGTGGCAATTATCTGACAGCCTTTTGTCAGCTTTTTGTTTTTGAACTTTGTCTACCCAATCAAAATCTCCCCACCTGTATCCACCTATCACTTGCCAGGCTTTGTCGTGCCACCACCTTTTTTCCAGCTTTCTCCTCCCGCTACAATTAGTCTGAAGGATCCCGACCCGAAACATCGCCTGACAAGGATAAGGGGTCGGCCATTTAGGAATGAGAAGAGGAAAAACTTTTTTACCCAGAGAGTTGTGAATCTGTGGAATTCTCTGCCGCAAATGGCAGTGGAGGCCAATTCACTGGATGCATTCAAGAGAGAGTTAGATAGAGCTCTTAGGGCTTACGGAATCAAGGGACATGGGGAGAAAGCAGGAACGGGGTACTGATTTCGGATGATCAGCCATGATCATATCGAAGGGCCGAATGGCCTACTCCTGCACCTATTTTCTTTGTTTCTATGTCAATGTCTTCTAGAGATGCTGCATGAAATGGGTGGTGCAGATGGAGGACCATAGGGCTTGTTTCCACGTTCTATCTCTCTATGACTCTTATTCTTGCTCTGTACCTATTGACCAGCATGTCTCCTGCATTTCAACCACAAATATCCTTCCAAACTACCACTTTGACTGGAGAAGGGTCTCGACCCGAAACGTCACCCATTCCTTCTCTCCTGAGATGCTGCCTGACCTGCTGAGTTACTCCAGCATTTTGTGAATAAATACCTTCGATTTGTACCAGCATCTGCAGTTATTTTCTTACACCACTTTGACTGGAAGGTTGTTGGAATTTTAGACTTTCTGAGGCTGTGAGAGACTCTAAAGTTGTGCAAGTACTTTCTTTCTTTAAATCTCTCTTCCAAATTAAAGCTTATTGGCATCCTGAGTTGTACTGTAACCCGCCCGCTTGTTGATGAGGCCACACCTGCGGTAAAAGAAATCCAAATATTATAGCCCTGGGGGACTTTTTTAAACTCGTGTACACACATTTAACAACTTCCCTGAAGCATATGGTTTTCTTTGGAAGGAATTTGAAAACAGTAAAAAAAAACCCCGTAGGATTTGAAATCCCAATTGAGTGTTACTTTTGCCCCCTTCCTCCACTAAACCTAAACTCCACAGCAGCAGAAATGTCAAAAAGGGTTAATGCTTCTCAGGACTGGACCCACGGTGCCTGGGAATGTTAGTGCATGAGGCGAACAAAGAGGTTATGGAAAGGTTTAACATAAAAACACAGGGCACACTGTTATCCACCACAGACATGCTGGAAACTGCCCAGTTACTGTAAAATTATCCCTCTCCACCCTGTACTGTAACCTGCTTCTCCTCAAAGCCGGCTTTGTCAGGTCACATTTGGATGTGATTACGCCGCTGCAGCACCGACACCTGTCAATTTGTTTCAATTTACTTGTCTTTGCTGGTCAGGGGAGACTTCGAATCCAGCTCCAAAAAAACCCAAAACCCTTGCAACAGGATCCTCATCATACAAATGTTTCAGCATTGTTTCAGTACAGTGGGGAAGTATTGATGAAAGCTTTGAAACGAGCTTCATTTCATCTGACAGGATAATCTGCAGCCTGTTCGTCTTACAGAAGAAGTACCTGTGCAGAGGAATGTTGCCAGATTCCGCACGTGGTAGTTGCAGCCTCTTTCAGTCACAGTGCAGGCATAGTAGACTTGTGTTGGCATTCTGCTCATGAATAGATTTCCTTAGGTCTGTGTTTTATGATGATCCCAATTACAAATTACAGGTAGATCTGCGAAAAAAAAACGCAATAGTTGTGTTCCTAAGAAACCTCGCGTTATAGAAAATCACGTAACAGAAAACATTTATGTCAAGGAGGGAAAAAGAGTTAGGATCCAGAGAGTTTCAGACTCGCAATAATAACATTTTTTCCTGCAGGATTATCAAACGTAAATGTCTTTTTAACAGCTCTACGTTTATTTGCTCGGCGATCGCTTCGCTCAACACCTGCGCTCGGTCCACGTTGGCCAAACTGATCTCCCGGTGGCCGAGCACTTCAACTCCCCCTCCCATTCCCAGTCTGACCTTTCTGTCATGGGCCTCCTCCAGTGCCATAGTGAGGCCCACCGGAAATTGGAGGAACAGCACCTCATATTTCGCCTGGGCAGCTTGCAGCCCAGCGGTATGAACATCGACTTCTCCAACTTTAGATAGTTCCTCTGTCCCTCTCTTCCCCTCCCCCTTCCCAGATCTCCCTCTATCTTCCTGTCTCCACCTATATTCTTCCTTTGTCGTGCCCCCCTGACATCAATCTGAAGAAGGGTCTCGACCCGAAACATCACCCATTCCTTCTCTCCCGAGATGCTGCCTGACCTGCTGAGTTACTCCAGCATTTTGTGAATAAATACCTTCGATTTGTTCCAGCATCTGCAGTTATTTTCTTATACGTTTATTTTGTCACTGCTAGCTACAAATACTACATGGTACATTGTTTAAGAGAGTATCATTGTACAAATGCCAATAGAAGCAATCGCTTGTCAATTACAATGCCCGCCCGTGATGATCCTGACAGAATGTCAGCTATTAAATAATGATGAGACGGTGCCGAGGAAGGAGATTGAGAACCCCATAACCTGGTGCCAAGACAACAACCTCTCTCTCAATGTCAGCAACACAAAGGAGATAGTGATCGACTTCAAGAAGTGTAGCAGTATACACACACATTGATGGGGCCGAAGTCAAGGTGGTCAACAGCTTCAAGTTCTTAGGAATAAATAGCATTTTTGGTCTACCTTCCACTTATGCACATCATATTTATTCAATATTGAAACCTATTGTTCTACACTCACCATCAATTTCTTCCATTTCAAAACACGATGCACATTTATGATAAAAGTTGTCAAAGTTAGCTCCATTTTCACTGCACCAGCTTGTCAGCTTGTAGTACCCAAACACTCTCAGATTTGAACTGATCTCTGCTTCGCAAATGTTCCTAATATTGTACTGTGGCATAAACCAAAAGAAGCCCATGATTTTAAAAGGGAGGTGAGTTACAATGACATGCTGTGGTCCAATTACTCCCTGCCTTAGCCGCCTGTGGCCATCTGGTACTTGGCCGAGGTGGTGAGTCTTCATGAATGAATCAAAACAGTTGATTCAGGACTGTGGGCTGTTGGACTAGAATGCATTGAGCTCTTCGAAGGCAGCAATTGCCAGGATTGTGAATTCTGGCTAACTGTCCAGTTTTTCTCACTCTGAGGAAATTGAAGTCAATTATGGCAACACCATTCCCAGCGTCGGGGAGCCCAGACTGAAAATCCAGCAGGATAACTTGGGCGGCTCAGTGCCAGTGCCATATGGAATGCTTAGTGCAAGCTGAGGACTTGGGATAATGGGAAACAGAGGGTCGACTTTGCCACCACAAGTGGAAGAATGTAATTACAGTGTTAATAGTTTACACAAACTGCTCTGCCATTTACAGGCTGTACACATTCATGACGGAAAATCTGATCATATTGAAGTGTCCTTTGGGATGTCATTAGCATTTTATAAGAAGTTAAAATGAATTAAACGGCAACAGAATCATCAAAGTTGATCAGTGACAATTTATGCGGCATTATTCAGTTGCAGATTTGCTTTTCCAAGTCGGAATAGGTCTACTATAGGTCTACTACTAGCTCTGGGGGCTAGTGGAACCAAGGGATATGGGGAGGAGATGGGCACAGGTTACTGATTGTGGATGATCAACCATGATCACAATGAATGGCGGTGCTGGCTCAAAGGGCCGAATGGCCTCCTCCTGCACCTATTTTCTATGTTTCTATGTTTCTATGTTACACTGGTGCAATGGTGGGAGAAATTTATGTTCAAGCCAACTTTCAAGGGAGAGTTAGATTTAACTCTTGGGGCTAAAGGAATCAATGGATATGGGGAAAAAGCAGGAACAGGGTACTGATTGTGGATGATCTGCCATGATCATATTGAAAGGCAGTGCTGGCTCGAAGGGCCGAATGTCCTACTCCTGCACCTATTTTTAATGTTTCAATGGTTCTAACTAAAGATGCTTAAACATAAAACCGAGGCTAGATCTTTCAACCCAGCACGAAGGAGGAGGTACACTATTGGTCCTTGGAGACTTAAAACATTGAGGTCCATATTTGTTGTCTGCATTACAACAGGAAATACTCACTGATTATAAGAAGGGTCTCGACCCGAAACGTTGCCCATTCCTTCTCTCCTGAGATGCTGCCTGACCTGCTGAGTTACTCCAGCATTTTGTGAATAAATACCTTCGATTTGTACCAGCATCTGCAGTTACCTTCTTATGAAACACATTTTGGCACTTCTAAGTTTGCAAAACAAGATAAGCTTGTGCGATCGTTTGGTGATCTTCCTGAGGGAGACAGCGGGTTTGCCAGGGTTACACTCCATGCCTACGCATTAAAGGAAGATCCTGCTGGACATTTTCACCCTGAGTGCCATCCAGCCACCATTCTGTTGGAAAGTGCGTATCGAATGATAAGAAGGTCATGCTCAGCATTGAGGATATTGAATAAAGCCAGGACGTTCCACAGCTTTGTCCAGACAAAAATACCCATTCAGTCCACAAGCAAATCCAAACACAATCTCTATGAACCAGTCCCACAAAAACACTATTTTCAGGTTAACTGAAATCCAAAACTTTCTAACAGAACAACTGGTAAAAGTTCCAGCTTTTGTAAAGCAAACTATTGCTTTTATGCTTTGGGCGGCACAGTGGCGCAACTGTAGAGTTACTGCCTTACAATAGACAATAGACAATAGACAATAGACAATAAGTGCAAGAGTAGGCCATTCGGCCCTTCGAGCCAGCACCACTATTCAATGTGATCATGGTTGATCATTCTCAATCAGTACCCCGTTCCTGCCTTCTCCCCATACCCCCTGACTCCGCTATCCTTAAGAGCTCTATCTAGCTCTCTCTTGAATGCATTCAGAGAATTGGCCTCCACTGCCTTCTGAGGCAGAGAATTCCACAGATTTACAACTCACTGACTGAAAAGGTTTTTCCTCATCTCCGTTCTAAATGGCCTACCCCTTATTCTTAAACTGTGGCTCCTGGTTCTAGACTGCCCCAACATTGGGAACATGTTTCCTGCCTCTAACGTATCCAACCCCTTATTACAATACAATACAATACAATACAATATATCTTTATTGTCATTGTACCCAGGGGTACAACGAGATTGGGAATGCGCCTCCCATACGATGCAATAATTTAGGTAATTTAGACAGCAGCAACCCAACGAAACGAAACAGTTGTAACAGTTTTGGACAGGGTAAAGTGCAAGTTGATCTATGCGTTGTGGCCATCCGGCTCAGCAGGACCGGTTCATAGCAGCTATGGCCCTGGGGATGAAGCTGTTCCTGAGTCTGGAGGTGCGGGCATAGAAGGCCTTGTATCGTCTGCCCGATGGAAGGAGTTCGAACAGACTGTTGCAGGGGTGTGAAGAGTCTTTGTGGATGCTGGTGGCTTTTCTGAGGCATCGTGTGTTGCAGATGCCCTCCAAGTCTGGTAGCTGTGTTCCGATGGCCCTCTGAGCTCTATGGACTACCCGCTGTAGAGCTTTCCTTTCTGCCTCCGTGCAGCTGAGGTACCACACAGGGATGCCATGCGTTAGGATGCTCTCTATGGTGCAGCGGTAGAAGGTCGTCAGCAGCTGTTGGGGTAGACCAGACTTTTTCAGTGTTCTTAAGTAGAACAGTCTTTGTTGTGCCTTCTTGACCAGCGCAGCAGTGTTATTGGACCATGTTAGGTCCTCCGAAATGTGAGTGCCCAGAAACTTGAATCTGGACACTCTCTCCACACTGTCCCCGTTGATAGAGATCGGGGCATATTCCCCGTTATGTGACCTACGGAAGTTGATGATCAGCTCCTTGGTCTTGGTGGTATTTAGGGACAGGTTGTTATCCGAGCACCAGTCCGCCAGGTTCTGCACCTCCGCTCTATAGTTTGTTTCATCCCCGTTGGTGATCAGCCCGATCACCGTTGTGTCATCTGCAAACTTGACAATGGTGTTGGTGTCGAATGCAGGAACACAGTCGTGTGTGAAGAGGGAGTAGAGCATGGGGCTCAGAACACAGCCCTGTGGTGTGCCGGTACTCAGAGTGATAGTGGAGGACAGGTGCGGGCCCATTCTCACTGCCTGCGGTCGTTCCAGCAGGAAGTCCTGGATCCAGTCACATAATGACGAGCTGAGGCCTAGCTGGTGGAGTTTGGTGATGAGTTTGGTGGGGATGACCGTGTTGAAGGCGGAGCTATAGTCTATGAATAGCATCCTCACGTACGTGCCCTGTCTCTCTAGGTGAGTCAGGACAGTGTGAAGAGCCAGAGAGATGGCGTCCTCTGTGGATCTATTTGCCCTGTATGCAAATTGTATGCAAATCTTATATGTTTCGATAAGATCCCCTCTCATCCTTCTAAATTCCAGTGTATACAAGCCTAGCCGCTCCAGTCTTTCAACATACAATGCCAGAGACCCGGGTTCGATCCTGACTTCGTGTGCTTGTCTGCATGGAGTTTGTACGTGCTCCCCGTGACCTGCGTGGGGTTTTTCTGAGATCTTTGGTTTCCTCCCACACTCCAAAGATGTACAGGTTTGTAGGTTAATTGGCTTGGACACACAACCTTTCTGACTCAGGTGAGCACGCCACACCCCAACAAATGGCCTCGGAGTGAGAGGGAGTTAGTGTCCTTGGAATGTACTGGAGCTTTGGTCACTACATCAGAAGAGAAAGGAAAACAAATTGGAACTGGAGTTGTGCTACTGTTGTACACATCAAGACAGGATGCAGGGAAATCAATCATCAGACCAAAGCATAAAAGACTAATCAATGGCATTGATTTACATCAGCAGGGTTTGGTACCTGGAACACAGAAGCCTAGAATTTACAACTGCAAAATCAGCAGAATAACACTTATCTGGCTCTTACTTTAACAAGCATTACTCCTTCTGTTTTTTTCTTGATGTCATTCAATGCGAGGAGACCAAGGAAAACTCTCCAACTATTCTTCAAGAGTGCCTCCCACTCTCCTCCAACCTGTTCACATCTCATCTCGAGGTAGACACCACTGGAACACTCTCTCAATGCTGACAACCACCTGAACTCTCTGAGCCAACAGCTTTAATATTGCTAATATTATAGAAATAGACAATAGACAATAGGTGCAGGAGTAGGCCATTCGGCCCTTCGAGCCAGCACCGCCATTCAATGTGATCATGACTGATCATTCTCAATCAGTACCCCGTTCCTGCCTTCTCCCCATACCCCAAAGACATATATAATGTCTTTATTGATGTTGAAACAAAATTGCTTTGGGCTTTCGCTTGACATTATTACACCTGTAACCAAGCTCAGTTCCATTTACCTCATGGAATGGAAGGTGTTATCGTGCAAAGTAGGTTTCAGAATTTACGGGATGATAAATTAATTGCAGCTGTAGACCATTGCATTGATGTTAAAAATTGAGTTAACTTGGAAGATGCAAATTGTGTGTTCATTTTTGGGCATCTTAGTATCCCATAAGGAAAATTATCTCTTCATATTTTAGCAGGACTTTTATTTTCCCAAGAACTTACTTTCAGCATAAATCTTCTTTATTATTTATTGTGTAATCTATGGGCATTGTGTTTACAGAGCTGCCAAGTTGGTGCAAATAAGAATTTAATTGTTCCATTTTCAGTACATATGGCAATTAAACACTTTTGACTTGACACTTGAATGAGCACAATGCAGACACATGTTTTTGAAGTTTAATCTGCAATTAGTTTGGGCATTACAGACAAGATGTGTTTAGTTTAGTTTAGTTTAGTTTAGTTTAGTTTAGTTACACAACTGGAAACAGGCCCTTCGGCCCATCAGGTCCATGCCGACCATCAACCACCCATGTACTAGTTGCATGTTTTCCCACTTTCACATCCTCCACACTGGGGGCAATTTACAGAAGCCAGTTAACCGACAAACTTGCATGCCTTTGGAATGTGGGGGGAAACCAGAGCACCCAAAGAAAACCCACATGGTCACAGGGGAGAACGTACAAGCTCCGCAGAGACAACATGCAAGATCAGGATTGAGACTAGGTGTTTGGTGCTCTTCCCCATAGCAGAAGTGTCCACGTCGCGGGGCTGGAAACTGGAAGTGTCCTGAGCTAATTCTGCTACCACCACCATCTATTGTGCAAGTGATGGCTCCCACTGATTGTCGCCGGAAGCTTGCGCCCTTTCAGGACGAACGATGACAGTGATGTAACATTTGAAACATGGATGATGGACACGAAAGAAGACCATGCCACTGTACCGAACTATGCATCCAGTGTAGTCTCTGCCAAACTGTAGCATATCACCTTGCTACACTGGGCATTGTCGAGAGTAGAGGCCGTGTGTGAACCCTAATCTTTGCCATCATGGTGTATCTGTTTGTTAAACTGGATCTCTTTCTACAATTGTATCCATCTGCCAATTGTATGTTTCCAAAGGTTCCGACCTGAAACGTCATCTAACCATGTTCTCCAGTGATGCTGCCAGACCTGCTGAGTTACTCCAGCACTTTGTATCTTTTTGTTTTCTATGTTTGTCTTTTCTGAATGGTATCACTTTTCCTCGTTATATTTCTTTGCTGAATTACAACTCCTTCACATATTTTCATGCAGACAAAGCTCCACTTATTTTACGTTTCAGAAGTTTGACTTCATGTTAAAAAACTATCCATCTGCCACCACCTACTAATCCATCTCTCTCAGTTCCCCATCTTTTCCTGTAGGGCTTCAGATCCAGCAGTTGTGGCTCCTCTCATGGGCGCACTGTGTGGGGGAAACTCAGTTTAGTTATTAATAATAATACAATCATATATACACAGTTAAAATACCAGAAGGACCTCCAAAGTGCAGACATGAATAGTTTTATTTTGCACAGGTGACTGGTCCAACATACAGACTTGAGTGAACCAGATTGTTGACAATTGTTTTCTACAGACTAGGTAGATAAACTTCAGTTCTTGCCCACTTTTTGGTTGTATGCCTCGTGTCTGAAATGCCATGGTGGCAGTGACCTCTGTCATATTATAGTCTCACAACAAGGGGTAGTGGTAGAGTTGCTGCCTTACAGCACCTGAGACCCGGGTTCAATCCTGACTACGGGTGTTGTTTGTATAGAATTTGTACGTTCTCTCCGTGACCACATGGGTTTTCTCTGGGTGCTCCAGTTTTCCTTCCATACTCCAAAGACGTACAGGTTTGTAGGTTAATTGGCTTCAGTAAAAATAGTAAATTGTGCCTAATGTGTAGGATAGTGTTGGTGTATGGGGATTGCAGGTGGGTGCAGACTCGATGGGCCAAAGGGCCTGTTTCCCTGCTGTACCCCTAAACTAAACAACATCACATTTGACCTGATAGAAATATATAAAATTATGATAGGCTCAGATAAGATAGATAATCAGAACCTTTTCCCCTCCTGGGTGACAAGGTCAAAGACTGGACGGCATAGCTTTAATGTGAGAGGGGCAAAGTTTATAGGAGATGTGTGGGGTGAGTTTTAAAACACAGAGGCTGGTGGATGCCTGTAAGGGGTGGTGGTGGAGCAGATACCATAGTGGCATTTATGAGGCTTTTAGATAGGCACACGGATATGCAGGTGCATGGATTATGTGCAGGAAAAAAACTGCAGATGCTCGTTAGATAGAGCTCTTAAGGATAGCGGAGTCAGGGGATATGGGGAGAAGGCAGGAACGGGGTACTGATTGAGAATGATCAGCCATGATCACATTGAATGGCGGTGCTGGCTCGAAGGGCCGAATGGCCTACTCCTGCACCTATTGTCTATTGTCTATTGTCTAAAATCGAAGGTAGACACAAAATGCTGGAGTAACTCAACGGGTCAGGCAGCATCTCGGGAGAGAAGGAATGGGTGACGTTTCGGGTCTAAATTTGCTCCAAAATATTTAGACCGTGTGTTGCATACATATTTAGTATCATACATGTATTAAAACATCTCAAAGTCCTGCAAAGATTGAACTTTGTTTGACACGCAACCTTTTAATACAGAGCCACAGTTATAGAGTCACACAGCTTGGAAACAGACCCTTCGGCCCACCTCGTCCATGCCGACCAGCACACCATGAGTATGGTCAGGCAGTGCTAGACTTTAAGGGATATCCTTGAGAGAGAGATGTAGGAAGTGAATTCTTGAGATCTGAGAGTGCACAGCTGATATGACTGCTGCATAAGTGGGTCAGATTAGTCCAAGTGATCAGAATTGGAGGAGTGTAGAGATTTAAGGGTCCCAATTCAGTTTAGGTTATTGTCACGTGTACTGAGGTACAATGAAAAACTTTACCAGTCGGCGTAACGACAATACATGATTACAATCGAGCCATTTATAGTGTATTGATATTGTTGCTGTTGTTGTTCGTCCTTCGGGTTGGAAGATGACCATTACTTCACTTTCAGTTGAAGGATTGGTGACTGTGGGTCCGGAAGTGACTGGTGAGGCCAATCCGGGCCCAGAAGGTACGCCCACACGTAGGACACAAGTGGATGGGTGCTGCAGTGGAAGTGAAGGTAGCCTGGGCCTTGCGCGCGGTGCGTTTCCTCTGGGCCTCTGCAGTGCGTCTGTTCTCTGCTGCACGAGCTCCTGTGGTGAGCTTGCTACGCCAGGTTGGACGGTCCAGAGCAAGAGACTCCCAAGTGCTGAGGTTGATGTCCAAGTCTTTGAGGGACACTTTGAGGCAGTCCTTAAACCGTTTCTTCTGTCCTCCTAGTGAGCGCTTGCCCTGACACAGTTCTCCATACAGCAGCTGTTTTGTCAGTCAACTCTCGGGCATTCTGACGACATGGCCTGCCCATCTGGCTTGGGCTTTCAATAGGAGGGTGTGGACGCTGTGTATAGATACACTATAAGGGAATAACGTTTAGTGCAAGGTGAAGCCTGTAAAGTCTGATCAAAGATAGTCCGAGGGTCACCAATGAGGTAGATAGTAGTTCAGGACTGATCTCTGGTTGTGGTAGGATGGTTCAGTTGCCTGATAACAGCTGTGAAGAAACTGTCCCTGAATCTGGAGGTAGCGTGTCCACACTTCTGTACCTTTTGCCGGATGGGAGAGGGGGGAAGAGGGAGTGGCCATCGTCTCATAGTTGGAGGAAGTTACAAAAATGGGGAGGAGGGAAGTGATTGAACGAGCGAGGAGAAATGTAAACGGGAAGCTGGCCTGGAATTGGAGAGCACTTGTAGAGGTCACACAAAGAAATTCTGAAGGTAGTGAGGAAATGATAAGCAGCGCGCCATCCAGGTTGTTAGCCACTTATATCAGAGGGAGGGAAAAGACTCACTAATGTATCCTGAATGAGCAGAACAGACGACAGGAATTCTGAAAGGCAAAGAGCGATATTGTTCTCCTCCCCTGGAGCAGATATATTTAGAGAGGGAAAGAGGGAGAGCAGATCTATCGGTTGCTAAGTGCTACGGGACTTTGCAGCACACAGCAATGCTTCTGTCCCAGATTCCGACTCTGTGCAATCTCATTAAATGTGATGTGTCACAGAGAGTTCACTGCAATGAAGGGGCCACAGAAACAGATTTGATGTTTGCCAGATTTACCAAAGAAAATGATTCATTATGCTCTCAAAATGAACAGCCCTGCGACTTGCTGCCTCAGTTAATTTTTACCAACAGTAAGCTGGTTGTCAAGGCCTCTTTTCTCCTCTCTGTTTTTAACCCTCTGGATACGTAATATATTTTAATTTTATTAATAAAACATATAGACTAATTTCATTTGTAGTTCTTATTTGAATCCATGTGTGTTTGTCCCCTCCACCTGTGCCGCACTGTAGTAATATCACACGCCCTGCATGCATCATATTTAACTCCTTCATCCTTCTTTTCCAACTGGGTTCTGGCCTCCTTCCCTGTCTCTATAACCTCCTTCCACCTTAAAATCTATCTATCTCTGCCTTAAACCCAGGGTGGGAGATTCAAAAATCTGAAGATAAAGGTTTAAGATTGATAGACAATAGACAATAGGTGCAGGAGTAGGCCATTCGGCCCCTCGAGTCAGCACCGCCATTCAATGTGATCATGGCTGATCATTTAATAGGAGCCTGAGGGGCAACTTTTTCACTCAGTGGTGGGTGCGTGGAATGAGCTGCCATATGATATAATTGAGGCAGTTACTATAACAGCATTTAAAAAACATGAAGAAAGAAAAATTAAAAGAAAAATTCTGATGTTCCCTCCCCCAATATCCCACTTCTCTCGTCACCCCTTTAAATGGCTTCTTAAAGATCTACCTTCAAAACTTATCTTTGGGTAACTTGAATTGTTTACGTAGGTAATTATTGGATTGAGCCTGGCAATTCCTACCCCCAGCACAACCCCCTTCCATAAAGTGTCTCATTATGGTTTGCAACAATAACAGTGCCGTATTGATGTAGTCTGCTGTTGCTCTAGGTTGAATGGTTGAATAGGATGTGCTCCTTATCCAGTGGGCACTCCCATTCCTGGTCCAGTGGATGCTGACAGTAATGAAAGTTGACCCAAGGCTGCCAGACTAATGTTGATCACTGGACCAGGTATTGCTGGCTTGACCTTGCACTAAACGTTATTCCCTGATCATGTATCTACATGGCACAGAAGGCTGTGGAGGCCAAGTCAGTGGACATTTTTAAGGCAGAGATAGACAGATTCTTGGTTAGTACAGGTGTCAGAGGTTATGGGGAGAAAGCAGGAGAATGGGGTTAGGAGGGAAAGATAGATCAACCATGATTGGATGGCTGAGTAGACTTGATGGGTTGATGGCCTAATTCTGCTCTTGTCGCTTCTGATGTTATAATCTATACACTGTAAATGGCTCGTTTGTAAACATGTATTGTCTGTCCGCTGACTGGATTGCACGCAACAAAAGTATTTTCACTGTACCTCGGTACACGTGACACTAAACTAAACTAAACAAGCTTTTGCACCCAGCCACTTTGCCGTTTTTAAAATTGCTCAGTTTAAAAAAAAATGTTTATAATTTATGGCTTTGCATTATTTTTGCATTTGGTGGGAAGCCAATAGTTATTGTAGATATAGCTCTTAGGGCTAATGGAATCAAGGGATCTGGGGAGAAGGCAGGAACGGGGTACTGATTTTGGATGATCGGCCATGATCATATTTAATGGCGATGCTGGCTTGAAGGGCCGAATGGCCTACTCCTGCACCTTTATTCTATGTTTCTATGATGTGTCAGGCGACTGCACACCACTTGCCAAAAACCAAAGCAGGCTCAAGTGTCATTGCTGAACCACAGTAATCGTGGGGTTTCTCATTTCACAAGATCATAAGAGATAGGAGCAGAATTAGGCCATTCGGCCCATCAAGTCTACTCCGCCATTCAATCATGGCTGATCTATCTCTCCCTCCTAACCCCATTCTCCTGCCTTCTCCCCATAACCTCTGACACCCGTACTAATCAAGAATCTAGCTATCTCTGCTTTAAAAATATCCATTGACTCGGCCTCCACAGCCCTCTGTGGCAGAACATTCCGCAGATTCACCACCCTCCGGCACGGTAGCGCAGCGGTAGAGTTGCTGCTTTACAGCGAATGCAGCGCCGGAGACTCAGGTTCGATCCTGACTACGGGTGCTGCACTGTAAGGAGTTTGTACGTTCTCCCCGTGACCTGCGTGGGTTTTCTCCGAGATCTTCGGTTTCCTCCCACACTCCAAAGACGTACAGGTATGTAGGTTAATTGGCTGGGTAAATGTAAAAATTGTCCCTAGTGGGTGTAGGATAGTGTTAGTGTACGGGGATCGCTGGGCGGCACGGACTTGGTGGGCCGAAAAGGCCTGTTTCCGGCTGTATATATATGATATATGATATGATAAAGAGATTCCTCATTATCTTCCTCTCCACATCTCTATCTACTATCTGGATTACTGATCCAGGCAGACACAAAATGCTGGAGTAACTCAGTGGTTGAGGCAACATCTCTGGAGAGAAGGAATGGGTGACGTTTCGGGTCGAGACCCTTCTTCAGACTGATCCAGGCATATGGTTCCATCCCTGTAGCACGGCCATTATGTTGTCAGCACTAAGGCAGAAACTTGTGAGTTTTGGAGACTTATCGAAAATAGAGAGCTTGTTGTATCTGTCACACATTACCAGCCCTTTCCCACTTGGTTCATGGGGGATCTCCATCAGGTGTAGCCATTAGAGGAAACTTCTAAGAGCTTCTTGGATTGGGATTTGATGTTGGAAACAACAGAAATATTTTGACACCTTATAGAGTGTCCCCCATCGTTCCCATTTATCCATGCAACATGTTAATTATATAAACAGCGACATTAAACCTCGGATGTCCCAAAAAAAGAGCCCCTATATTTAACACACGTCCACCGATCTCACAACAAAGTTCAAAGTTGTTTAAATAAACTTGGTCATGGAATGTGGCAGAAAGCCGAACAAATTTTATAAGCTTCATTGAAAAGAATGCTATCGTTTTTAAATCAAACATTTTTTGAGGAAGTTGAACCATGTTTTGCCACGGTACATCAGAAATTTCCGTTCATGTGAATAACTCAGGGAGGATTCCCAAATTTCCTCTCTCTGAAAGAAAACATGTCGACTGCTCGATCCCGAGGGATACTGGTGGAATTCCACGGACCGCCACACCAAATTAGAGAAAGATTGGCCCGCATACTTGCTGCCTGGAGGGTGTGAATAAAATATTGGAGGAATTCCGAGCCAGCCAAGGCCTGAAGATTCATCTGATCAAAACCATATCCCAGCAACGGGGGGAAACAGAAAATAAGCCACAGCTTGCACCAAGAACAAAGAACTTTAATAACATTCAGAGGCCGGCAATGCAAGCCAAACGGTAGCCCTTTAACCCTGTGGAAAGGTGGGGATGTTTAGACTTGAGCACAGTTTGCTACAGGTACCTGCTCCAGTTTAACATATGGAAACAGCATCTCACTGGGAGGCAATATATTAGCAGATTAAATTGTTGCTGAAAACGATTCCTGGTCCAATTACTTTTCAGTTGATGAATTGCACTTCCCAGCCCAGAGCTGGGATGAGGGAGGATCCAGGGGTTTTACACATGTTCATTCTTTAGGATCTGGGCTTTACTGACAAGGTCAGGATTTGCTGCCCATTCCCAACTGCATATGAGAAAGTGATATGAGCCACCTTAATAAGCTAGTCCCAATGAAGGTACTCCCTCAGTGCTAGTGGATAGGGAATTCTAAGGTTCCGAATAAATAAAACTACATTTCCAAGTCAGAACTGTGTACATATTGGAGGAGAACCTACGTAAGTGAAAGTGTTCAATGAAATTGAGACCATTGTGGGCTCCATCTTTACTTGGTGATCGGTGCCGGCTCTGATTTGTTCTGTACCTTTACAGTCCTCTAGTTTTCCTCTCTCCTGACTCTCAGTCTGGTCTCGACCTGAAATGTCACCTGTTCCTTTTCTCTGGAGATGCTGCCTGACCTGTTGATTTACTCCAGCAATTTGTGTCTTTCTTCGGTGTAAACCAGCATCTGCAGTCCCTTTGTACACGTGAACCTCCTGGTCCTCCAATAAGCAGTCATCACCACTCCCTGCCTGCTGGTCACAGGAGTGGATCTGCAATCACTCATTGCAAGCGCCCCACACTTTTCTGTACAGTGTGGACGGATCGATTGTAATCACGCACAGTCTTTCCGCTGACTGGTTAACGTACAACAACAAGCTTTTCACGAAGATGGACACAAAATGCTGGAGTAACTCAGCGGGACAGGCAGCATCTCCGAAGAGTAGGAATGGGCGAGGTTTCGGGTCGAGACCCTTCTTCAGACCGATTTTTAAGCTTTTCACTGTACCTCGGTACACTTGACAATAAACTATACTAGAGTGTGAAACTAACGTTTGGGAGGTGCAAACTAAGGTGAGTAGGAGCCACAGTCTGCATTCTGGAGCCAGGAATCCTTTAACAAGTCTCTTTGTGAGCCATAATACTCATCCAGTGGAATGTTAAATGAAAGACAATCCAGAGAATGATTGAGGAAACTGACCTGGAGACTGAGGGAATCAAAGGGAGTGGAGCCAGTGAAGGAAAGTAACTTTGTGGTAGATCAAACAGAGCAGGAACGGCAAGGCAGGTTCAAATGGCAACTGTTCCTAATTCTCACGTTCAAACCCGACGCCAACATGGCCACAGAGGAAGGAGGCCTGAGGTGGCAGGCGTCCAAGAGGCAAGTCTCACCTCGATACCAGATGCTGTTCCATAATTTCAGACATTCCACTATTCAAACAGAAAATGGTCAGAATTCTAATTGATTGGGGAATGGCTTGGCTTCAGAAGTGGGAGTGAAATGAAACATGCTGGAAACAGTTAGCAGGTCAGGCAGCACATGTGGAAAGAGAAACAGATGCTGCCTGACCTGCCATGTATCTGCAGAATTATCCATTTTAACTTCAGATTTTGAAGGGCAGTGGGAGTATGGAACGAGCTGCCAGATGAGGTAGTTGAGGCAGGGTCTATCCCAACGTTTAAGAGACAGTTAGGCAGGTACATGGATAGGACAGGTCTGGATGGATATGGGTCAAATGTGGCAAGGTGGGACTAATGTAGCTGGGACATGTTGGCCGGTGTGGGCACGTTGGGCTGAAGGGCCTGTGTCCACGCCTTGTCACTCGATGGCTCGATCCGACATTGCTTTCAGGTGGAGGTCAATGAAATGGTATGTGTGTGAGAAGGAAGAGCTGAGATAAAGATTTCAAATTCTAACCAGCTTATTGGAAAAGGTTACCTTTCTTTCAAAGCAACTTTCAATCTTCATCTCTGAGGACTCTGTATTCCTCCAGCTGTCAGCTCTGTTTTGGCCCCATCCTCATTGTCCGACCAGTAGCTCAGAACCCCTGGCTTAGGAAGGGAATTAGGGCAATAAGAATCAGTACCTTGTCAGCCTTGGTGTCATCCCACGATGAAGCCTCTTGCTGCTAGAGCAGTGAGCTCTGCACTCCCTACCCTTTGACTCTCCGCCTGCAAGAGATCCAGTGCCCTTTATTAGTTCAAACACCCCTTCCTCTTTAGTTTGGTTTAGTCTTAAGTTTAGAGATACCGTGTGGAAACAGTCCCTGGGGCCCATCGAGTCCTCGCCGACCTGCACTCTCTGTACACTCCTTCTATCCCACACACTCGGGACAATTTTACAGAAGCCAATTAACCTACAAGCCTGCACATCTTTGGAGAGTGGGAGGAAAAAGAAGCACCTGGAGAAAACCCACGTGGTCACAGGAAGAACGTCCAAACTCCACACAGACAGCATCCATAGTCAGGAACGAACCTGGGTCTCTGGCACTCCAAGGTGGAAACTCTACCACTGTGCCACCATGCCACCCATGTTCTTCATGTCCATTTAGTTCCCCAGCTTAAATCTCTGTGAAATGCCAACCAAGTCCTTTGACACTCAAAAAGCACTGGGCAAATGCAGATGCTGGAAATTAGTGAAGTCAGACAATCTGGAGGAGAACATTTTTCCTGGTGTGTATTAAACACACAACATAGAAAGAGATATTGAGTGGTGCAGCAAGTTAAGGCCCTTCAGCCCAATACATCCATGCCAGTCATCTATTACCTGTCTGGTGATTCTACTTTCCAATCTGTAAAGGCAACTTCCAGACTTTTCCAATGAATTATTTTCCAATTGCCATTATTACACAGAGAGTCGGAGTGATCTTATGCAAACCCAACAGAACAGATCTTCCAGTCCTTTTTTTTCCAGTTTAATTAGTTGTTTATTGAAGTGGTTGTACAAACAAGGAGATGAACATACCAGGCTTTACTTACTTCTCATATGTCATAGCTGGCTGCTCTGTCCCTGGCCTGGTCCCAGGTCTCAGGTCTTTCCAGTCGATGGTCTGGCCAAGTCTGATCGCAGGTCTGGTAAGAACTGTGTACTCCCCCTCCCTGTATCTGACCACTCCCAGTCCCTTATGCCCATATATATATACACCACCCTGTGCATCTAATGACCGCTGCCAAGTGTCCAAAATAATACGACAAGATATATCTAGATAAAATAATATAATATGCCAACAGTTAATAGTCTAAACATAAATGGCTCCTTGTCTCCTGCTCTTATTTATCATGGCACATAGGTTCACAGCCAAACACTCCTTAAATGTTTTAGAACACCCAGAGGGGGGTGGAAAATCTGTAACACAATGTCTTAGGAGGTGGTGGAGGCAGAGAGGTACACATTGCAATCACTCTCTGAGTGAAATCAAAAATCTTTGCCATATCCTCTCTAAACTCCCAGCCCTTAAGTGCATGGGCCCTGGTGATAGACACCTCTGCCAGGGGGAATGGCTTCTCAACATCTTCCCTGTCTATGCCCCTCAACATTTTTTTAACGTCTCAGTCAGACCCCCCCAAGCTTTCTCCACACTGAGAAAGCAAACAATCCCAGCGTATCCAGCCTCTCCGCATCGCTGAAATGTTAAAACACAGACTCACACATTGCATTTTACTCTTGAAAGATGATCCCACTGAAGTCATTGGAAATCAATTTTGGAAGGGAAGTGAAAGGAATGCGACCACTGCATCGAACGTTCAGCACGAGAGCAAGGTTGCATTTCTGCCCCTCCCAATGCAATTCAACATCATTGTTTACAAACCGCAGCAACGTGGCTAAGGCCACAAGGAGCAACATCGCCCCGACACATGGCTGTGACCACAATGTTGTGGCTGCTCATGCTGAGGGCAAATGTTAGGTGTAATAGCGGTCCCCAAATTAGACATAGGAGGACCTAAGCTAAAGATAAGACACAGCCAAACCTCCTACGTCTGATTACTATTCAGCTGGAAAGTGTAAGATGGCTGTTGAGAACAGGAGCCGTCTTGATGTGAGGTCCAACGTGGTTAAATAGCCTGCTTACATTTATCATGTAGCCTCACACAGGATAACGTTGGTCTGAAAAAGGGTCTCGACCCGAAACGTCACCTATTACCTCTACTATCTCTCATGGGTGATCCTCGGACTATCCTTGATCGAACTTTGCGGGTTTTTACCTTGCATTAATCACTGTTCCCTTTGCATCTCTACACTGTAGATGGCTCAATTGTAATCATGTATTGTCTTTCCGCTGACTGGATAGCACGCAGCAAAAGCTTTTCACTGTACCTCGGTACACGTGACAATAAGCTCAACTAAACTAAACTAATCCTTTTCTCCAGAGATGCTGCCTGACCTGCAGAGTTACTCCAGCATTTTGTGTCTGCCTGTGATGTCTGACACACTGCCCATTACGAGGAGAGTCATTGATTAGAAAAGTGGTTGAAATAACTGAAGATAGACACACAAAGCTGGAGTAACTCAGCGGGACAGGCAGCATCTCTGGAGAGAAGGAATGGGTGACGTGTCGGGTCGAGACCCTTCTTCAGACTGTCCTGGTTTGAAATAACCGATTGCTGCAGTTCTCTGTTCAGCACTACCCTGTGACTGAGAGTCACAGTCTCAGCACTGACTCAGGTGCTTTATAAGGCAGGGAATAAGCAGAGCCCAGGAAACAAAGAAACAATTAGCTCCAGCCGAACTTGTCCACTAATGCAATTCCCAGCAGTTTGGTCTCTGCCAAGGAGCGCTGCCAATTATCTCAGATCGTAAAGTAATGTGATGTCCCAGGCGCCAAGGGAGTTGTCCATCAGACCTGGCTCGGTGTCACAGTCTAAGCTCCAGCACCATCTTAGATATGGCTACTGGCAAGAAGAAAGATTAATAGGAAGCTGCCTGCAAATGGAGTCAGGACTCCCTTCTGTTCATGTGAAAATACTAACACGCTGGTCCACATTTGTGTAATTTGCTTAAGCTTAATCATTTAAATGTACGGGTTTCTGGATTCAAGGCCCACACTACAGCTAGATTCCTGAGCTAGGCACAAAATGCTGGAGTAACTCAGCGGGTCAGACAGCATCAATGGAGAAAAGGAATAGGCGACGTTTCGGGTAACTCAGCGGGACAAGCAGCATTTTCAGTCTGAAGAAGGGTCTCAACCTGAAACGTCACCTTTTCCTTCTCTCCAGAGATGCTGCCTGACTTGCTGAGTTACTCCAGCCTTTTGTGTCTTTCTTCGGTTTAAATCAGCATCTGTAGTCCCTTCCTGCGCACTCATGAGCTAATCTCCAATGTATAACAAATGGCGTGCTACATAATAGAATTATTTTAATGATAGCATCTCGCCCCCACTCCATGAAGTCCATGGTCACTAATCATTCCCTCTCCACTGTCCCCTCTCCTCCACTGCGCTGTTACAGTTGGTCAAATCGGGAAAATCTCCGTGTTTATTCACAAGCTGCACTGGCCTGTGCCGCTTACGTCTGAAACTGGGTTTGTCACTAAAGTGCAACAAAAGCCTGGAAACTATTTAGCTTGAACACGCGCTAAAATTCCTGTGTAAATCTACACCACATAGGGAATGCTAACCAAAAACATCCTGTATGAGCTGTGATCATTTGACTCAATACTGGGGAACTGTGTTGGTGGCAGTTACCAGAAAGATCCTAGTTCATAAGTTCATAAGTTCTAGGAGAAGAATTAGGCCATTCGGCCCATCAAGTCTACTCCGCCACCTAATCATGGCTGATCTATCTTTCCCTCTTAACCCCATTCTTCTGCCTTCTTCCCTTAACCCCTGACACCCGTACTAATCAAGATTCTTCCTCTGCCTTAAAAATATCCCATCGGACTGGCTTCAACAGCTGTCTGTGGCAATGGATTCCACAGATTCTATCCCTGATCTGTGAAGACAAAAGAAGCTGAAACCACATCTTCCCTCAGACTATATGGGCGAGGAAAAAAATAATAAATTGTTCATATTTCTGTTCATTTCTCCCCCATCACTTAAAGCTGCTTGTGTGTGTTACCTGTGTCTCCACAGCGTTCTGTGGAGATATATGTTTCTGAATCAAAGGTAGAGTATGCAATATTAATAAGCACTGTGCTTTTATCCAGGTCTAGCTGTGGTACAGGGCGCAGCTAGTCAAACAGAGGGGACCCCAGGATATTGAGCGAGATGGGGCATTTTTTTACATTTTAATCCTTTCCCAATACCATGCTCATCATTTGGCATTAACCACTTGAGTGTTCGGCTAATTTAAAAGTACATCTCTTTCTCTTTGTGGTGATTCTTTTGTGTACTTTGTATGCAAAAGCAAAGAATTTTTCTGTATTTAGCTGGGTACGATAAAAAATCATCATCATCAATATTAAAGGCTCTCTTTTTAAGCCTAAAATGTAACGATCTAAATTGTGCCATGCTCATTAACATAACAATTGGAAATGTCTAGGAGCCTGAATGAAAATTTGTTCCTAAGGCTAAGATTGATAATCGTTATTGGTATATACCTGATATGGTGTAGAAGAGAAAGGAATAACTACGCTGTCAAGCTTACTATTTCATCTTGCAAACTGCCTAATATCCATCTGCACCAGCAAGTTGCCCAACTAAATGTTGGTTCAGGAAGTTAGTGTGTTCCAGGAATGATTATAAGTTTTCACACACAAGGGCAATCAGGGATGGTAGGCGGGTCAAACTGGGAGAAGCACCAAGTCCAGGTCATCTCCAGAGATGACCTGCTGACTTACTCCAGCACTTTGTGTTTGACTCAAGATTGCAACATCTGCAGTTTCTTGTGTCTCTCAGCGTTAGGATCTCTTGGGCTACTACATTGCAGAGTGGTTTTGATGGGATGTGGGCCAGTTTGTTCCTGACCTGTTAGATGCCAGAGCTGAGGGGATGCTTGGATTCTGAGTTAATGGACTGAGCCTGCATTTGCCTGTTACCTCTTCATCCTTATCCTTCCAGCCATTACTGGGTTAAAATTCCGATGAAACCTTTCTTAGAATTCTAACAACGTCTGACTCTCTCGATCATTTAGTTGTCTTCATGCTTTAATATTGCACTTCCCTGTAATATTTCCATAAATGGTGCATTCTCTTCACAATTATGTAACTGAGATGTACAGTTATGGTACTGACTTGACTTTTAAATGTTGGCTGCTGATAACACCCTTTATCTACAACATTGTGTCAGGTTTTGGGTGTGTGATTCACTCAGACTGGAAAATGCAGCCAAATGGGTCAAAACACAGAGGAACAAAGAGAACAGTGAAGGGTAACTTCGAAAGTATTTCGAACAAAGTTGACAGGGTTTCCCAGAAACAGAGGGTTATAAATATAAGATTGTCACAAACTAATCCAATAATGAATTCCGGAGAAACTACTTTATCTAGAAAGTAATGGGAATGTGGAACTCATTACCCTCTGGAGTAGTGGAGGCAAACAGCATCCAAGCTTTAATAGAAAGACTAAACAAAGAGACAAAGGAATAAAGGATATGCTGAGAGGGTGAGATGCAGTTTGCAGGGAGCATTCTCTGGCACAGGATTGTTGGGCCGAATGGCCTGCTCTCACCCCTTAATTATTGACATACTTAATTATTTATATTAAATATATATATTATTTAGATATATGTATATCTAATTAATTATTTAGAAAAATTATGTAAATCTAAATATCTATCTACCTATATATATATAGCTACTGTATATGCGCACACATATATATAAAAATGCATGTGTGTATAGTATAAATGCATATGCACGTATCTGTGTGTGTATGTGTATCATGCGTGTGTGTGCGTGTACGCGTGTGTGTGTGTGTGGAGGAAGGAACTGCAGATGCTGGTTTAAACCGAAGATAGACACAAAAAGCTGGAGTAACTCAGCATATCAGGCAGCA
Source organism: Rhinoraja longicauda (assembly GCF_053455715.1). NCBI lineage: Eukaryota > Metazoa > Chordata > Chondrichthyes > Rajiformes > Arhynchobatidae > Rhinoraja > Rhinoraja longicauda. The sequence goes on along the minus strand of NC_135984.1, from coordinate 2,537,489 downwards.
TCTCCGGAGAGAAGGAATGGGTGATGTTTCGGGTCGAGATATATATATATAAGGTAGACACAAAATGCTGGAGAAGGGTTTCGAACCGAAGCGCCACCCATTCCTTCTCTCCAGAGATGCTGCCTGTCCCGCTGAGTTACTCCAGCTTTTTGTGTCTTTCTTCGGTTTAAACCAGCATCTGCAGTTCTTTCCTACACATCCCATATATAAATACATAGAATGAAAAATATAAAAATGGGGCCAGATGAAGTAAGGGTAAGATGCATTGTTGGTGTCAAGCAGCACAGTCTGGATTGCACACTGAGTGTGTAGGACCAGACACAAAGTAACCCATACTAATACTGAATGGTTACTGCTTAATATTGTTTTGGCAAATAACACTGTAAATTTGTCCTTCCCTCGAAATCAACATATTAATTCGATTGTTCGGTAAATGTACTTGCGACACAACCTTTTCCCAGTACTCTGTTCCTCTCCTCTCCTCTCCACCCTTCTGAGGCCCCAACAAGTCATGTGGAATGCGCTGGTTTGTAATCTCATCTGTGAACATGATTAAGTGAAAAGTCTTGGCAAAAAAATAATGGATTTAAAAGGAATGGAGCAGGTAGGGTCAATAAATAAAACCAAATTCATTGCTCACAGAAAGAAAATGATTTCTATCAACTCTTTTTAGAAGTTTAATTTGCCCAGTGTCGAGGAAATTAAAACAGTAGCAAGTTTCTACTTGGTAAATTCATGAAAATGTCACTTTGCAGAAAGTAACCAAGCACACTGCACTCTTCCGCGAGCTAAATGCTCTGGGCTGTGTTTCACCCACAGAGTTAGCCTCTCACTCCTGTGCCAGACCATTAATCTACATTTGAGACCCGAGATTTGAGTCTCCGTTGTCTTATTGGGAAACAGTCAAGCCCAGTCCTAGCCGAGCGCTGATACTATTTCCAGTAGTCACTGGCACAAAGGTCAGACAACCCGCCACACTCTTCTGTGAAAACCTTCGGCTAACGCCTTACCTCAAGGGGAAGGTTAGATCCATTTGAGGGGACAGCACAGCGGGGCAGAGGCAAGAGAAAGTAGTCCTGAATATTCACAGCATTGAATCCCAGGACCCATGAATTATCTTTGCATTCGATCAAACACGAACGAGGCAAACTCTTCTCCCCCCTCAGATGATGAATCAATGTTTCTACATGTTGAGTAACAATTGGAAGAAGTACTGAAATTGGGCAGCAGGGTGGCACAGCGGTAGAGTTGCTGACTTACAGCGCCAGAGACCCGGGTTCGATTCTGACTACAGGTGCTGTCTGTACGGAGTTTGTACCTGCTCCCTGTGACCATGTGGCTCTGATGTCCTCCCACACTCCAAAGCCATGCAGGTTTGTTGGTTAATGTGCTTCAGTTAAAATTGTAAATTGTCCCTCTGGTATACAGAGATCGCTAGTCGGCACGGTCCCGATGGGCCAAAGGGCCTGTTTCCTCGCTGTGTCTCTAAACTAAACTCGCAAGAGTGTAAAACGCCCTCGGGGTGAGAGATCTCAATGCACATCACCATTGACAGGGCCATGACTATGCTGGGCTATTTCTGAAGGGCATGTTTGTCTCTCTGGCTCTACAGCAGGTGGAGAGGGAAACAAAGAGAAGGGTACATTTATTGGACTTTGTCTTCGCCAATTTATCTGTGGCAAATGCATCTGCCCATAAAAACCAGGAGGAAATGACCAATTAGGGTTGCCAACTTCCTCACTCCCAAATAAAGGGACAAAGGGTGATGTCACCGCCCCGCGCCCCACGTGACCTCACCCAGCCAGCGGCCAAGGGCTCCCGCTCCACCAATGGCGGTAAGGTCACGTGGGGCGCGGGGTGGTGGCGTCACCCTTTGTCCCTTATTTGGGAGTGAGGAAGTTGGCAACCCTACTAATACGGGACAAGGGTGGTCCCGTACGGGACAAACTAATTTAGCCCAAAATACGGGATGTCCCGGCTAATACGGGACAGTTGGCGACCATATGACAAATACACAGTTCTTGTAAAGACAAAGTCATATATTCTTGCTAAAGAAACCCTCAAATATGTTGTGTGGAATTATAGTTGAGCCTCATGGGATCGACCTAGAACAGGTGTGGAAACTCAAACCTGGATATCCAAGAGACATTGTGGACCATCAGCAACAGAAGAAACGTACACCTGTATGTACAACCTTAGCAGCCGCCCACCCTTCATTCCACCAGCAACCCTGGATCAACCCTGCTGCCCACCTGTTTGGTAACCCATCAACAAAATGTACTGTAGTTGTTCTGACCATACCTTCCCAATTCACAACTTTTACCTCCAGGATCAAGGGACATGGACAAGGGAGGTGTATTCCTCTCACCACCCTGACTTGCAAATAGGATGTGTGAGAAGGGACTGCAGTTGCTGGTTTATACTGAAGATAGATACAGAGCAGGGTCAGGCTGCATCTCTGGAGAAAAGGAACAGGTGACGTTTTGGGTCGAGACCCTTCTTCAGACCTATTAGGGTGGATGACCAAATGGCTTTTAAGGCCCACCAAAAGAAACAGAAGAATGGAAAAGCACTTAATGCTTTGAAACACAAAATGCTAGAGCAACTCAATCGGCCAGGCACCATTTCTGGAGGACAAGGATTGACAAATGTTTCAGGTCGAGACTGAAGATGGGTTCCAACTTGAAACATCGCTGATATATGTTCTCCAGAGATGCTCCACTGACTTATTCCTGCACTTTGTGTTTCACTCAAGATTGCAACCCTCCTTCGGATTCTTCATATGATGCCCAGTCTAAATCCTAACCCCCCTCCTCCCAATACCTCTGTGAGAACAACTTCACCAGAAGGTCGACAGTGCCCCTGGCCATTAACCTAAGGCCAAGTAGGAGTGGACAATAAATGCTGACCCCAAAACTAAAAGTACAGAACCAGAAACTAAAACCAGAAATCCAGATCAATCTTCCCTTGCAATACAGAGCCTTCACCTTCTGAACAGTGAGCAGGAATTCTCCAACACAAGGCCACTGTCACCAGTGATCCAAAGAGGATTTGTGTTCATATATCACCTTTAATATAATAAAGCACACTGGACACTTCTGTGCATCATTTAACATGTACTGAGTCTACCATCTGACTATTTACTTCTTCTAGCTACAAAGCAGCAGATCAAACCGACAAGTTGTTATAGAAAGTTACGCAGTCCACTTGCCCTAACTATACCTCTTCTTTCCACAGATCAAACCGCAGGAGTTGCCTGTCATCAGTAGCTTCAGAAAGGCATCTAATTCTCTCATTTAGCTCACTGAAGAAGGGTCTCGACCTGAAACGTCACCCATTCCTTCTCTCCAGAGATGCTGCCTGTCCCGCTGAGTTACTCCAGCATTTTGTGTCTATCTTCAGTGTAAACCAGCATCTGCAGTTCCTTCCTGCACATAATTGTCTCATACTTATTTACACACAAGCACTTTATTGACCTTTCCCGAGAGCACTTTGATCAGGAGGCAACCACACAGACCAAAAGGTTTTCACTTGCTTTCTTAAAATAGAAATAGAAGGTCCAACTAAGTAAAGACCTTGACGTTGAGGTTAGGGTCATGCCTCATAGTCAACACTCCAATATCATGACGCTCACATGCTATTTCATTCTGTTGTTAAGGGGATTCCTGTAGCTAATATTAAAATGGACTTAAAATAATAGATCTGGCATTTGGATTATGGGGGGTTTAATACATTGAAGAGGGCACGATTGTAAATACATTTCAAAGCTTCTCAAATAAAAAATATGCTAGACAGCTCCGTGAGTAACCCAACAGCTAAAGGTGGAGAACTGCACCCTCAGAGGCAAGGATTGCTTTGCTCTCTATTGAACAGTCACCACTTGTAGTCAGGCAGCAGGACCACGTTAGTTGTCCTCAACAATTATTGGGATTATTGAATATAATTTGGCAGTGTTTCTGTGCAGCAATGTTAATGTATCTGTAGTTTTGCGTTATGTGGGCTACAAAGACCAAAGGCTTGAGCCTGTGTTTCAGGGGAGCACAGGATGGCAAGGCAAGGCAAGGCGAGGAGAAAGTTAAAGAGAAGATTTCAAAATGCTGTCACGATAGAAAATGAACTGAAGTGCCAATGCAGAAGTTGCAGCAGAGGCAAGGAGTTTCACAAGGAACATCACTGCTCAGTTCAACGCTAGTCCACTGGATAAAGTCACCAACACATCGTCTCAAAAGAGAGGGCAGTTTAAAACATCAAAAGACCAATTCCTGTTTTTTTGGCCCCAATGTTTGTCGAACATCTGAGGACGACCTGGCAGAGCTGTTGCCACTGCTAAGGCAATCTCGCCGTTACACAACGAGGAACACTGAATATTAAGCACAGGGGCCCCAATCAATGCCATTTTAAGCAGAGTAATCTTCCAAATTAAGTGGAAGATTGGAATGTTATTATGTCGCATTTGGAAAGATGAGCCAAGCATTAATAGAGCTATTTAGAAGCAGTTGTGTGAGCTCTTTAGAAAGGACTAAAATAAACATGTTGGAGTGCAGCGTGTATTTTCTAATAAATTAATTCTGCTGTTTACTGGCCGAGAGGGCTCTGATTATACAGTGGGCATTCTGTGATCCCAAGCCTGGCTTCAGCGAGCTCTGTGTTTTTGAAGTTCTATACTGAATATGTTTATCTGGAGATACAATGATAGTCACCCAGTCCCCTGATGTTCCCATGCCTGAGCTGCCAGGCGGCGATGAATGCAGCCTTTATGCTTCCTTGTTGCAGGTGCTGGGGGCATGTAATCACTGATGAATAGCAAACAGATCGAAACTCTCTCACTGCCAGGCAGAGAGCAGGTCAGCCTCGAATCCTGTGAGAAATTTTCATTTGCCCTGTTTCCAAATAGGTTTCAGTGGACGGACATGAAGAGAGAGAGAGAGAGAGAGATAGAGAGAGAGAGAGAGAGAGAGAGAGAGAGAGATAGAGATAGAGAGAGAGAGAGAGAGAGATAGAGATAGAGATAGAGATAGAGATAGAGAGAGAGAGAGAGAGATAGAGAGAGAGAGAGAGAGAGAGAGAGAGAGAGAGAGAGAGAGAGAGAGAGAGAGAGAGAGAGAGAGAGAGAGAGAGAGAGAGAGAGAGGAAAGAAATTGGCACAAAAACTGGACTTCATTACGTGATACGTTCACAGCCAAGTTACAATTGACCCTTGAAGATGTCATAAACAGCCAATCCACTGCTGTAATGTGATTGTTCCCCTAGCAACAACCTATTGTTCCAGCAATCCTACTGCCCATGACCATATGATAAACTATAATGTACAGAAATGCATGATTATGTATGTATAAGATCAAAAGACACGATGCTTTACATACAAACACCTCTTATACAGATATGGTCAATTATCAATTATGCTTAAATACGGATGTTTTTAATGTTTTTCCCTTTATATAAATTTACCTCCACAAGTGGCTACTATGTGGATAGATATTTTATATATATATATATATATACACACACATTATATGCTGATTTATGTTATGTTTACAGAGGTGACTATTGGTTGCAACATGGGTACAATAACAATATGGCTTCGGACGTACTAAGGCATCTTCGAGGCACAATCATAACTCGGCACGGTGGCGCAGAGGTAGAGTTGCTGCCTCGCAGCGCCAGAGTCCCAGGTTCGATCCTGACCACAGGTGCTGTTTTACGGTGTTTGTACGTTCTCTCTGTGACCTGCGCGGACTTTCTATGGGGTCTCAGGTTTACTCCCACACTCCAGAGACATGCAGGTTTGTAGGTTAATTGGTTTGGTAAATTGTAAACTGTCCCCAGTGTGTATAGGATAGTGTTAATGTGCGGGGATCACTGGTCGGTGGGCCGAAGGGCCTGTTTTACGCAGTGTATCTCTAAACTAAACCAAACTAAACTCGGCTGTGAATTAGACAGAATAGCTGAGAGTGCAGAACCTCAAGCTTGAAGCCGCTGAGATTCACAGAGTTAACATGAGGTCCACAAATCCAGCTTGCTAGCACCAGCCAACAACCTCCATGCAATACATTCAATGTGTCAACTCCAGAGTAAGCAAAGTATTCTTGACCTTTCCCTAACCACACTTGAAAACCAATATGCAATTTATAAAAGAAACATACTCATTGCCCAAGACTCTTATTCTCACTGACCTTTCCTCAAGAACAGCACTGTGGTATGACACATTCTGAAACCAAACATTCCCAACTTTAAACTTTTATGCGTGACTTATGGAGCAGCAAAATTTCTATTTATTTTTAATTCAATATACAATTACCAAACCATTACACAATAAAGAATAGATTAATCTAAGTGGTCACAGAATAATTGAGGTCAAAGGATTTTCAAATGCAAGTACTTTAGAGGCAATGTACAATAAGAACAAGAACGTTAGCAGTAGGAAAGGTCACGTTAAAGATTGTCCACCTCTCCCTCCATGAACCTGTGTCCCACCAATCACCACCCTCCCCCCCCCCCCCCCCCCCACCCTCCCATCCCAACACAATCACACTCTGCAATCTCAGAACCTATTATTGTCAACTTGTCCATTTGGTAATCAGCGTGAAACTGTGGGTAATGGATTGGTTGTAACCTAATCCTTGGCCAGCTCCTCTTTATGATCAACAAACCCCGCCTGTGATAACATTCTTCATCATCGTCTGAATCAGACTGTGGTGAATACAAGCCCCATCCAGGGAACGGAGCATGTTCCACACTGATATCACCAATATTCTAACGAGGGCGTGGTGCTCTGCCGGAGGACACCTTTAATCAGGATAGATGTCAACCTTCCTCAAGAGAGGAAAAGATCTTATGGCACAATTTGGAAAACAACATTGGGCCAACATTTAGCTCTGAATTAACGTTAAAAGAGATTATTTAGCCACTTCATTCATTGCTTTGTAGAAGCTCCCTTTGTCGGCGATATGGGACATGCATTCCATGTGAGGCTACGCTGCTAAAGTGTCCCGTGAAATGCCAAGAAATGCATGGATTGTGAAAATTATGCAAAAAGATAATAAGATCAGAATTTTGGCAAGATTTGTCTTCCACCCTGTTGCTTCACAAGTGATAATATAACCAATGTCTCATCAATTAGTAACAGACACAAACTGATGGAGTAACTCAGCGGGTCAGGCAGCATCTCTGGAGAAAAGGAGTAGATGATGTTTTGGGTTGGAACCGTTCTTCAGGCTGAAGGTTGAGGTGGGGGGTGGAGGGGGGGTACGGAAAAGTAAAATGGAGGCAAGAAAAGGCCATCTTAAATCAGGGCCGGCAATAGATGACCTCAGAAAGATGACCTCCAGTTTATTTCCCCACCTCTACTTTCACCTATTCCTTTTCTCCAGAGATGCTGCCTGACCCGCAGAGTTACTCCAGCATTTTGTGTTTATCTTCGATGTAATCTGGCATCTGCAGTTCCTTCCTACACATCACGTAGTAATAACCAGCTTCATACATCTGCAATCTAACGGAACGTGGATTCAATGTTTAAATGTGGTCCTGGGATTGCAGATTCATAGTTGGACTCATCAGACACATTCTTTGTATTTTCCCACACACACAAGTAGGAACAGCAGTAGGTCAACTGACCCTTCAAGCCAGCCCGGCCTGTGGTGATCTGACCCTGGTCTCAGCTCCTCCTGAGATAGATACAAAAAGCAGGAGTAACTCAGCGGGTCAGGCAGCATCTCTGGAGAGAAGGAATGGGTGATGTTTCGGGTCGAGACCCTTCTTCAGACTGAGAGTCAGGAGAGAGGGAGGCTAGAGATATGGAAGGGTCAGGTGTGAAAACAGGAGAGTCAGGGGAGAGGGTCAGCTCCTCCACTCTGACCGCTCCCCTGATGCCCTGTTATATCAATGGTCATCCTACATGGCACCAGGCAACCAATGTAATGCCAGAATAGAAAATATTCGCCATTTTGAGCCACCATCCAGTTGGATCCCAGAGTGAATATTTTGCATGATCTAGTACTACTATCTCTACATTGTGTATTGGGTTTGAGTTCAGTTCAAAATGAGTCTGCTCCACCGTTCAAACAAATCGTTCCTGTTCTGCATTTACTTCTTATCGTTTTCAAATATTTTTAATATCTTAAGCAACTCAATCAGATTATCGCTAATCTCCTAAACTGAAGAGAATATAAAGCAGATTTATGCAACCTGTTCCCGGCATTAATCTCGGAGAGAGCTGCAGATATCTAACAGTCTGTCCGAATGAAACATCTCGTTTCTGAAAGGGATGAATGTCCTTTCCTGATGTAAAGACCCTCGGGTAAAAGACAACTGGTTATTAATGATTTCATATGATCACCGATGGATCTCATCATTATGTGAGCCTTGTGATGTGGGTGAGGAGATTGTAATCAGTACAAATGAATCTTCTGAACGTTATTTCATTGCCTGTAAAGGGAATTGTACTTGTACAGTAACAGCAATGAGGATATAAATATATATGATATTCAATAAACAAACAACATGCATGTCCAGAGTATTTTTATCTTCATAGTTGAAGACTTCTCTATATGATGGCCAAATTATCCTTGGGAACATTTGTAACCAGGTTTCTACGTGCAGCTACCATGTTAGGGGCACATGGGTGGGGAGGATAGCAATAAGTATGTTTGTTATTAAGAGTTTTGCAATAGGTTGTAGAACTGGATTCCTCTACAAGCAAACAGAGGTCAAGGAACCGAGCAGCATCCACGTATCATAAAGAAATATGCAAGTACAGAACTATGAATGACAAGGCATCCATCGTACCCAAACATTTATTTCAGGTATAGTATTTTCCAGAAAATAGCCTCTTTAATTGAGTGGGAAGGAACGGCAGATGCTGGTTTACACCGAAGATAGACACAAAATGCTCAGTGGGACAGGCAGCCTCTCTGGAGAAAATGAATAGTTGATGTTTCAGGCCGAGTCCCTTCTTCAGATTATCTTGCATTCCAATAAAATGCCTCCCCCCCCCACCCCATGTGTGCTGTCTTAGTATCTGAATTGGATATGAGCATCTAGCTCTAAATTTGGCGTACAAAAGCCAGCTTTGCATTGCAACACGATAGGCAAATCAATCGCACCTAACTAAAAGTGGTCAATAATCAAAAAGTTATCTCCACTCTCCACAGTTGCTGCCTGACCTGCTGCTCATTCCCAACAATTTTGGGTTTTATCTCATACTTCCTACATCTGCAGTTTTTTTGCTTTTTGATGAAACGATTTGTTGAGATCTATTTGTGATACAATTTAGTACAATTTAGAGAATGCATTGAAAGCGTGGTTTTCCTGGACTAACACGGAGAAAGTTCAAAAGAGGCAGAAGAGGCTCAAGGTCATCATAATTCCTTTCCTTCTCTGCCCTCAATTATTGAAACTCTGAAAATAATTTACACAGGCAGCTTTTCTGTTGATGTATTAATGAATTTATCCAATATTCCAATCAGCATTTAATTATGTTCGCAGCTGATTGCAGTTTGTGCAGTGAATCAGCCCTTTTAGCTCAACTCATAACATGAAATCTCCAAAATACACGAGAATCCATTATTTTATTAAATGGAATAACATGCTGTTATCACGCGGTTTGCATTAGCACTGGCATTCTGGGATCAGGTCAAAGCTGAGCTCTAGGACACCTCCAGCAAACATTCTCTTGGTCCTTCAACAGTTTCATTAAGATAAACCAATTCTCTGAATGCATTCAAGAGAGAGCTAGATAGAGCTCTTAAGGATAGTGGAGTCAGGGGGTATGGGGAGAAGGCAGGAACGGGGTACTGATTGAGAATGATCAGCCATGATCACATTGAATGGCGGTGCTGGCTCGAAGGGCCGAATGGCCTACTCCTGCACCTATTGTCTATTGTCTAACCCTTGGTATGGTTCAAAGACATCAGAGGTTCATCATGGTCATAGGTTTAAGGTGAGGGGGGAAAGATTTAACAGGAACTTGAGGGGTAACTTTTATACACCAAGGGCAGTGGGTGTATGGATCGAACTGCCGGAGGAGATAGTTGAGCCAAGTTCTATTGCAATGTTTAGGAAACATTTAGACGGTCACATGAATAGGATAAATTTAGGGGAGATATGGGCCAAATTCAGGCAGGTGGGACTAGAGTAAATAGGACATGTTGGTTGGTGTGGGCAACTTGGGCCATAGTGCATGTTTGACTCTATGCCAATAGTGTATAGTGAATGTAAGGGCCTGGTTATTTCTCCTTACATTCTGTGAGCCACATGCACTTTAGCTTTGTCCCTGCACCACTCTAATCCACCCCTCCACTCACTGCCTCTTGACCCCCTCACTGCAACTCCACAAGTTCTACAGACCTTGGAGGAGGAGTTCTAGAGACTCACAATGCTCAGAGGAATACTAAGCCTCGTGTATTATTTATTAATCATCTTAGTGGGTATGGTTTCCCACTGCCTTTCAAAAGGTTCCTACAGTCAGACCCAAGTTCTAGAAGATGGGATGAACCCAAAACATCACCTATTCCTTCTCTCCAGAGATGCTGCCTGACCTACTGAGTTATCCCAGCTTTTTGTGTCTATCTGTGGGATTAATACCGATGGGTGGCCACAGTTTGGCTATCGAGCTTGTTTCCCTGTGTATGACTCTTTAACACTAACACCCTTAGTTCTAGATTCTCGGGCAATTTTATAATAACTAATTAGCCCACCAACTTATATTTGGAACATGGAAAGTAGAGCACCCTGGGAAACCCATGAGGTCACAAGAAAAATGTGCAAACTCCTCAGAGACAACAGTCGAGATTGGACCCAGATTGCTGAAACTGTGAAGCAATTAATGTTTACAGTCTATTAACTCTCATAATTACTTAGTACATCTGCCTAATAACCTTTTATGATCCACACTGTAAGGCACCCACTTCCCCTTGTTCTTTGGACTCACCAATGTCTCACCATTTAGATTGTGGCTTCCTTCCTGGTTTAACTGGGGCTGTGGAGGCCAAGTCAGTGGATATTTTTAAGGCAGAGATAGATAGATTCTTGATTAGTACGGATGTCAGGGGTTATGGGGAGAAGGCAGGAGAATGGGGTTAGGAGGGAGAGATAGATCAGCCGTGATTGAATGGCGGAGTAGACTTGATGGGCCGAATGGCCTAATTCTGCTCCTATCACATGAACATATCATCATATCATATATATACAGCCGGAAACAGGCCTTTTCGGCCCACCAAGTCTGTGCCGCCCAGCGATCCCCGTACACTAACACTATCCTACACCCACTAGGGACAATTTTTACATTTACCCAGCCAATTAACCTACATACCTGTACGTCTTTGGAATGAAAATGGGCAACATGGTTTTCATTATTAAATAATTTTCCTCACTTACGATAAAGGACAAATTTCTATTTGCCAAGTAGTGAAGGAAAGGCGAGGCCAAGTTTGGGTTTGGAAACGGTTTAAATTGCAGAAAGGAGATTATTCCAGATCATTGAGGATATTTAAAGAGGAAGTGGATACAGTTTTGAAAGATGAAGGAATTAAAGGCTATGGGGGACTGAGAAAGAGATGACTGGGGCAGGTCAGCCACGGTCACATTGAAAATTGTGTAGTCAGAGAAATAAATATAGGTGGGAGGGGAGTGGGGAGTTGAGAAAAGGGTGTGCATCCAAGCGGAGTGCAGGAAACTACCAGAGTACTACCGGTCTTATGTACCTGTGTTCTTGAGAGAAGTAGTGGTGGTGGAAGGAGTGGACAAGTACATGAAGAGAGTGTGAGAGTTAAAGAAAAGCAGAGTAAAGGGGGAAGAGTAGAGGTGAGGATATCATAATGTTAAAGATTAGAGCAACAACATTAGACCTGTAGCACAGACACGCCAACCCACGCAAGGCGTCTAAATTTATTTTCCTTCCAAAATTAAACCTACTTCAATTTCCAGTAAGCTTTATACATTTGGATTGAGATGCTGGCATTGCTTTATGTTCTGGGTTCATACAAGGATCCCAGAAACATTTCGTTTTCGTTGTTTTTAGTTTTAGAGATACAGCACAGAAACAGGCCCTTTGGCCCACCGGGTCCGCACCAACCGTGATACACTAGCACTTTCCTACACACCAGCGACAATTTACAGAAGCAAATTAACCTACAAACCTGTACATCTTGGGCGTGTGGGAGGAAACCGGAGCACCCGGAGAATACCCACACGGACACAGGGAGAACGTACAAACTCTGTACAGACAGCACCCGTAGTCAGGATCGAACCTGGGTCTCTGGCGCTGCAAGGCAACAACTCCTCCGCTGCGCCACCGTGATGCCCATATGTTGATCTCAGCTGGCATTTAGGCTTCAGCTCTATGGAAACCTCACCCACCTCAAGGATTTTAAGGTCTCTTGTCCAGTTTGATATTTGGGCAGTTCCATTATCTCATTATAGACAATAGACAATAGAAAATAGGTGCAGGAGAAGGCCATTCAGCCCTTCGAGCCAGCACCACCATTTAATGTGATCATGGCTGATCATTCTCAATCAGTACCCCGTTCCTGCCTTCTCCCCATACCCCCTGACTCCGCTATCCTTCAGAGCTCTATCTAGCTCGCTCTTGAATGTATTCAGAGAATTGGCCTCGACTGCCTTCTGAGGCAGAGAATTCCACAGATTCACAACTCTCTGACTAAAAAATTCACTCAAACATTTGTGGAATTGAAATTTCAAGTGCATTCTACACTGGCTAGCAAAGGTTGACTGAGTCGTATTGAATAGTCGGGTAAACACAGAGAAATTAAGCGTTTACCCCCAGTGTGCTTTGTCTTTCCAATTTCACATCCCTCTGAGAAAGCAACTGTGTCCATTCTGTGGAATGTCCCTGATACCACCACTCTGTTCAGAGTGACCATGGGTGACCTGCCCCAGTTCTCATCACTCTCAGTCCCCCGTAGACCTTAATTCCCTCATCTTTTAAAAATGTATTTTCTTCCTCTGTAAATATCTTCAATGATCTGACATCACCACTGCATTAAGCTCGGTTGAAATCATGTATTGTCTTTCCGCTGACTGGTTAGCACACAACAAAAGCTTTTCACTGTACCTCAGTACACAGGACGATAAACTAAACTAAACTGAACTGAACATACAAATGCACCCATTCCCACTCCCAGCACCATTGCCAAAGAACTCACGACTGAGAACCACTTCCAACCTCTCTCAAAAACGCTCACTGGAGACAGACCCCAGTTTAATATCTTATGGCCTAGAGTTTCAATGATGCAGTGCTGATGTTTTTGTGCCAGATTGGAAGTATAAGGTCTGTTCCTAAATACAACTGTCACATATCCGCGACACGATGGGAAATTGAATCTGGGTTCTATGTACATGACTCACTCGTGCCTGGAAGCCACTGTGCACACAGCAGTGATGTTCATTGGCAGGCAGTACATGTTTGACAATGCTGCACCAATTAAACACATATGTGCACTTCACAAACTACATGGCACTTGCATGAAGAGCAAGTTTATTACAGTACTCATGCTTGAGAACAAGTTGAAGGTTCCCTACTTTCCAAACTACTGACTGGCAACATCTTCCGTGATACACAATGATGATTAAAGAAAGACCTTCTGGATTACTAATCCAGAAAGATAGGTTCTCTATTAGTACGGGTGTCAAAGGTTGTGGGGAGAAGACAGGAGAATGGGATTGAGAGGGAAAAATGGAACAGCCATGATCTAATGGTGGAGCAGACTCAATGGGCCAAAGAACTTAATTCTGCTCTTGTGTCTCATGATCTTATGTCTTACATCTCCATCATGATGTACATCTGAAGTGAATGCATCCGTTGATAAAGCTGGAGAGAGACACAAAATACTGGAGTAACTCAGTGGGTCAGGCAGCATCTCTGGAGAGAAGGAATGGGTGAAGTTTCGGGTTGAGACATCTTCTTCAGTCTGAAGATGGGTCTTGACCTGAAACGTCACCCATTCCTTCTCTCCAGAGATGCTGCCTGTCCTGCTGAGTTCCTCCAGCATTTTGTGTCTATCTTCTTTGTAAACCAGCATCTGCAGTTCCTTCCTACATGATAAAGTTGGAAAGTTGTCATAAGAAAGAACTCTATTTTGCATTTATTTCTGGTACAACATATAAGCATTAGTCCCAGTGCGCAGTCCATTAATTCCCATCCACAGTGCCTGCAATACTTGGCTGAATCCAACAGTGTTGGAAGCCCTCTCTAAGATCTCAGCCATTTCATCTCTGAACCAAACATCCCACCTTTGTAACGTTGCAGTCTGTGGGAGATGAATAATTCACATGACAATACCATTGCCATAATTTCACTTTTAATTTCTCTCTTTGAAAAGTGGACCAAACATGTGGTATACCCAAGATCATTAAGTGTTAATTAATATCCCCGGCCTTCAATCCAGTTAATTATCATGTTCTTGCACTGTTGATTCATCATCAACACCTTGAGAATTAAGTAACTGTTTTAAATTTTAAATACATAGCAGTGTTGGAATCGTGACTTGGCTGTGCATAAAACATATGCTTTGGAAGTTTCATTTATAAAAAGCTCTTCTAATAAACTCCTGAGTCATTCTCCACGAAACTTCCTGTCAAATCCACAGTCAAGGTAGTCAAAGAGTAATGGAGTGGTTTAGAACAAATTACTCTCTAACCTTTGGGACTTGATTACTTGCCTTTCCGGATGTCCAAGTCACATCAGTCGAACAAAATCCAGATGAAAAAACAATTGCAGATGCCAGAAATTTGAGGTTAAGGTGGAATTTTCTGCCAATTTTCAACAGACCAGGCAGCATCTGTGGAGCAAGAAGCCAGACGAGTGTTGTAGCTCAATTTTATTTTATCTGAAATGGGAAAAAAACAGGGATAAATAAAGCTTTCAATTGCAGAGAGAACAAAAATAAAAATATGTGTTAGGCGGGAGAACATACATGCATGTGTCTGTGCACTGCATGTGTCTGTGCACTGCATGTATCTGTGCACTGCATGTGTCTGTGCACTGCATGTGTCTGTGCACTGCATGTATCTGTGCACTGCATGTGTCTGTGCACTGCATGTATCTGTGCACTGCATGTATCTGTCTGTACTCTGCATGTGTCTGTGCACTGCATGTATCTGTCTGTACTCTGCATGTGTCTGTGCACTGCATGTATCTGTGCACTGCATGTATCTGTGCACTGCATGTATCTGTGCACTGCATGTGTCTGTACTCTGCATGTGTCTGTGCACTGCATGTATCTGTGCACTGCATGTGTCTGTGCACTGCATGTATCTGTGCACTGCATGTATCTGTGCACTGCATGTGTCTGTACTCTGCATGTGTCTGTGCACTGCATGTATCTGTGCACTGCATGTGTCTGTGCACTGCATGTATCTGTACACTATGGACGGCTCGATTGTAATCATGTATTGTCTTTCCGCTGACTGACACAACCAAACGCAGGCTCGGTGATCGCTTCGCTCAACACCTACGCTTGGTCCGCGTTGGCCAAACTGATCTCCCGGTGGCCGAGCACTTCAACTCCCCCTCCCATTCCCAGTCTGACCTTTCTGTCATGGGCCTCCTCCAGTGCCATAGTGAGTGAGGCCCACCGGAAATTGGAGGAACAGCACCTCATATTTCGCCTGGGCAGCTTGCAGCCCAGCGGTATGAACATCGACTTCTCCAACTTTAGATAGTTCCTCTGTCCCTCTCTTCCCCTCCCCCTTCCCAGATCTCCCTCTATCTTCCTGTCTCCACCTATATCCTTCCTTTGTTCCACCCCCCTGACATCAGTCTGAAGAAGGGTCTCGACCTGAAACGTCACCCATTCCTTCTCTCCTGAGATGCTGCCTGACCTGCTGAGTTACTCCAGCATTTTGTGAATAAATACCTTCGATTTGTACCAGCATCTGCAGTTATTTTCTTATATTTCACTGTACCTCGGTACACGTGGCAATAAACTAAACTGAACTGGGAACAAAAGCAACTAAATGACAAAAGTAGCCGTGAAGAAAGAGTGATTAAAATAGCAGGTAACCAAGGAGCGAACGAGAGCCAGGAATTTAAATAATTACAGGAAAAGTGTTGTGCGCCAATGGGATTTAGTTTGGACAAACACACTGTATTCTGATGGTTTACATCCCCAGCTTCTACAAGGAACGGCTGCACAGATATTGGATGCACTGGCTGGGATCTTCTATCGTCCACTTTACATAAGACAGGCCCCAGCAGATGAGAAACCTACAAATATAATGAGACAATTAAGACAATGTTAACGGAGCAGTAGATAGAGTTGACATTGTTTGATGAGAAAGGGGTCAGGCCTGACAGATTTAATCGAGTTAGGGATTCAACTCGTAGGGAAGTTAAAGAGGAGTCAATGAATGTAGATTTGTGATGTACAACATCTCCCCAGGCTAGATCTAGATCGTTTTTAATCATGTGTCATCTTTCTGCTGTCTGGGTAGCACGCAACAAGAGAGCTTCTCACTGTACCTCAGTTCATTAGCCACAGCATCCAAAGATGCCAAGGCAAGGTCTCTGGGAATGATGGTGACCGACCGACAGGTACATGGACAGGAAAGGTTCAGAAGGATTTAGGCCAAATGCGGGCAGGTGGGACTAATATAGATGGTACATCCTGGTCAGCATGGGCAAGTTGGGCCTGTTTCCATGCTGTATGACTTTACCTGTACAGGCTAACTGCTTGGCTATTAAAGAAGTTAAAATATCTATTTCAATTTGGCATTCCTCTTATAAATAATAAAAGGATTTAAACTCACAATTTTTCTCTGTTCAGTCATCTTTTATTAATGATAAAGCCTCCAATAATGGTGATTCTGATTTTGGTACATTGTTGTTGGTTGAACATTCAGAATTTGGAATTAAAGATCAGCCACCGTTAATTATCACACGATTAAAATGTTGTTCCAACATATGAGAACTCTTTCAATTCTGTTCAGTTTAGTTTATTGTCACGTGTATCGAGGTAGAGTGAAAAGTGTTTTGTTGCATGCTAACCAGTCAGCAGAAAGACGATACAGGATTACAATTGATCCATTTACAGTGTATAGATAAATGATAAGGGAATAATGTTTAGTACAAGGTATGGCCAGTAAAGTCCGATCAAAGACAGTCCAAGGGTCATCAAAGAGGTAGATAGTAGTTCAGCACTGCTGTCTGGTTGTGGTAGGATGGTTCAGTTGCCTGATAACAGCTGGGAAGAAACTGTCCCTGAACCTGGAGGTGTGCATTTTCACACTTCTATACCTTTTAGCCTGAAGGGAGAGGGGAGACGAGGGAATGGCCAGGGTGCGACTGGTCCTTGATTATGCTGCTGGCCTTGCTGAGGCAGCGTGAGGTATAAACTGAGTCAATGGAAGGGAGGCTGGTTTGTGTGGTGGTCTAGTTAATGAAATGTAATTTTCATTTTGGTGTTTCGGAAACTCAGCTGGCAGAATTACCAGTCGTACAGCCCACGATGCCCGCACACGTTTTAATGGGTTTGTTTTTGGTATGGGACCACCTTTGGCAAAGTAGCATTTCTTGGCAAACGGTCATTGCTCTGAGAGCATTACAAAGTCAACCACACCAGCCCTGTACTGGAGTCACATGGAGCCAGAGACAGCAGGTCCATTTACAGGCAGACATGTATGACAAATGTGTAAAATGTTTAGAGAGCTTGGGACAGTTGGTGTTGAAAGACAACTTCCCCAGTCAAGAGAATCAAGAATAAAGCCTCTAAATGTTATTCCCTTATTGTGTTTCTATGGCTCGATTATAATCAGGTACCATGACCGGTGTCGGGGGTTATGGGGAGAAGGCAGGAGATTGGGGTTAGGACGGAGAGATTGATCAGCCATGATTGAATGGCGGTGTAGACTTGATGGGCCAAATGGCCTAATTCTGCTCCTGTTACTTATGACCTTATGTATAGTCTTTACGCTGTCTGGTTAGCACGCTACAAAGGCTTTTCACTGCACCTCGGTACATGTGACAATAAACTAAAACATTAGAATTGTTGCACATTTGTAATAAAAAGAGAAAGTTGATGAGATACTGGACAGGGCACATGGCATCTGCAATGAGAATCACAGAGCTAATGTTTCTGGTCAAGAATACTTCATCAGAACCCGACTTAAGGTCATTGACACAAAACGTTATCTCTCTCTCTCTCTCTCTCTGTAGAATCCTAGCTGACCAACCTACATGTTTCCAACACAAAGACATGAAGGAATTTAATTTTAATGATCTCATCTTATGGACCAGGTGAAACTGAGCAACAACATTACTGATGAAGAGATGGGTTTTTAAAGTGACTTAAGAAATTATTTAACTGCTAATTCCTGGGTGTCAGTCTGAAGAAGGGTCTCAACCCGAAACGTCACCCATTCCTTCTCTCCCGAGATGCTGCCTGACCCGCTGAGTTACTCCAGCATTTTGTGAATAAATTCCTGGGTGTTTGTTCACTCAACTACGAAATGAATGATCTGTGATGGCAGAGTATGACTGGATGGAGAAAACAAACATGTAACATAGAACAGGCCCTTCAGTTCATGATGTCTGTGCCGAACATGATACCAAATTAAACTAATCACCTCTGCCTGCATGTGATTCATATGCGTCTGTTTATTCAAAAGGCTATCTAAAAGCTTCCTGACTGCCACTACAATATCTGCTTCCACCACCACCCATGCAGTATGTTCCAGGCACCGACCACTTTCTATGTAAAGAGACTTAAAGAGACTTGCCCCACACATCTCCTTAAAGCTTCCCCCCCCCCCCCTGACCTTAAGCTAGGCCCGTTACTATTTGACTGAAGTCTTAAACTAAGGAATAAACAGAAGGCTTATTCCTTACAATGCTTCTCATTATGTTACGTCGGAAATGTGCCAGATGATTCTTACCGTCAACGTCTAGCTTTGTGTAGAATGTCTAATATCCACACTGACAACGCCCTAGAATCTTGATCATGCTGAATGATTTAGCGAATGTATGCCACTCACTGTGAATTAACAGTGAAGCAACGGCATTGTAGGAGTTAGTTTGTGGAAACTGAAGCAGTGGAACGCAGAAACCCCTGTGCAAGACTGCACCCTCTCAGGGCATTTCACTGCTGTGCAGAACTAGACTTTGGCAAGTCTAATGGCAAGGGGAAGAATACTGGAGATGTGCAAAAGGAACCTTGGTACCATTTGCATGTTGTGGGATCTGGGAATGCATGTCCATAACTCCCTGAAGATGACAACACAAGTGGGTAGGGTGGTAGAGAAGGTATATGGCTTATCTTATCTTATATCACATCAGTCTGAAGAAGGGTCTCAACCCGAAACATCACCCATTCCTTCTCTCCAGAGATGCTGCCTGACCCGCTGAGTTACTCCAGCATTTTGTGATACCTTATCTTATAGAGGTGTATAAAATCATAAGAGGAATAGATCAGGTGGATGCACAGAGTCATTTGCTCAGAGTAGGGGAATTGAGAATCAGAGGACATAGGTTTAAGGTGAAGTGGGAAAGATCTACTAAGAATCTGAGGGATAGGTTTTTTACTCAAAGGGTGGTGGGCGTATGGAACGAGCTGCCAGAGGAGGTAGTTGAAGCAGTAACTATTGGAATGTTAAGAAACAATTGGACAGGTACATGGATCGGACAGGTTGAGAGGGATATGGGTCAAACACAACCAGGTGTAGATCGGGCATGAAGGTCGGTGTGGGTAAGTTCTGCCAAATTTGGGGCCACTTTTCAAAATGACTTCTTAAAGACACTTAGTAATAGTAAATAATAGCAACAAGTAAAGTGTTTTAAGATGCTCTGAGTTCATATTATACAAATGCAAATTCTTCCTTTCAGAATTATCTTTACTGCTGAAATAAATTCCTTTCCCTCTTTGAACTATCTCAATTAATTCCATTATTGAGTATAATATTGTTGGGCCCCTCCCTCTGTGAAAAGAAATTTCACTCCTTTTCTCCCCATTAACTCTTCATTTTCTAAGGCAACCATATTGATTAATGAGATTTCATTTACTTTAGTTTTGAGATACAGCGCGGAAACAGACAATGGGCCCATCGCGTCTGCACCAACCAGTGATCCCCACACGTATACACATTGACACAAACCTGTACAGGTTTGTATGTTAATTGGCTGGGCAAATGTAAAAATTGTCCCTAGTGGGTGTAGGATAGTGTTAGTGTGCGGGGATCGCTGGGCGGCGCGGACCCGGTGGGCCGAAGGGCCTGTTTCTGCGCTGTATCTCTAAATCTAAAAAAACCTACACACACCAGGGACAATTTACACTTATACCAAGTATACAAACCCAAGCCAATTAACATACAAACCTGTACGTCTTTGGAGTGTGGGAGGAAACCAAAGATCTCGGAGAAAACCTACGCGGTCACGGGGAGAACGTACAAAATCCGTACAGACAGCACCCATAATCAGGATCGAACCCGGGTCTCTGGCGCTGCATTCGCTGCAAGGCAGCAACTCTACCACTGCGCCACCATGCCACCCTAGCACGTTATAGCCAAGTCCTCTCATTCCATGCATCATCTGGTGAAATGCCAGGAATTTAGGAATGCAGTCTGAAAATTATAAGCCAGAGTGCAGGTGAAAGTGGTTCACCTGTAAACGGCATGTACAATCTTTCAAGACGCAGAATTATATAGGGCCCTTCGCTTACAAAAGAGGACTCAGGACTTCAAACAGGGAAGATGAAGAGAGGCAGGGTAGAAAACAGCAAGGGTTATTGAAGCAACACTTGAAGATTGAAAGCCATGTCCAAATATACAAGAGCAGGCCATTGATCCAACAGCTAACTTTGCAGCCTATCTGATTCTCATCTACTTACTGTCTCTTGGTGACATCATTCAAATTCCACATGAATGCCAAAAACATCTTGTCCAGTACAATATCTTCTGTGATATCTGTGATCCACCAATTCTCATCTCTTCAGCCTCACATCACGTTGACATTGGCACCCGTGTTCCTGCACCAAAACGTTGCTTATATATCTCAGTCTCTCCTTCAAATAGTGCCTTCAAACCAAATTCTTTGGCCAATCCTTTGCTCACTTGTCCAGGTGGCGTGGGGAACAGCTTTAGTTGATATGTGTAGCAGGGAACTGCAGGAGCTGATTTACATCAAAGATAGACAGAAAATGCTGGAATAACTCAGCGGGACAGGCAGCATCTCTGGAGAAAAGGAATAGGTGACTTTTCGGATCTAGACTGACGCAGTCTGAAGAAGGCTCTCGACCCGAAACGTCACCTAATCCTTTTCTCCAGAGATGATGCCTGATCAACTTTATTTGATGAGTCTATTTTGAAATTCTTAAGAGCAGAAAATAAATCCACAGTTCCAGTAATTAAATTATTAATAACTTTATTAATAGGACAAAATAAACCCAAAGTTTTAGTTATTACATAATTCTATCAGAGCACATCGAATCTGGATCTTAAGTTTGTTTCCCATTACCTTAGGATGCACTTAAGGAGTGACACAGCGTGGAAACAGGCCCTTCGGCCCAACTTGCCCACACAAGCCTACATGTCCCAGCCACACTCGTCCCACATGCCTGCGATTGGCTCATATCCCTCCAAACCTGTCCTATCCATGTACCTGTCTAACTGTTTCTTAAACCTTTGGATAGTCCCTACCTCAACTACCTCCTCTGGCAGCTCGTTCCATACACCCACCACCAATTGTCCAATAAACTTTTGATCTCACTTGAAAATGTTTAAAGAATCAGAATCCAGGCATTTCAAGGGAAATTAATTGTACCCTGTGTGTGGGAGTGCTTCATGATTTTATTCTTAAACATCTTAGCTCTGTTTTCCAGATTGCACATACACTTGTTCTGACTATCACCAGCAGGTCCATGCATCCACCCTAACAAATCTCTTATCATTAATTAAATCCCTCATTTAAATCATCCTTAATTTTAAAAGCCAAGAATCACCCAGAGAGTTGTGAATCTGTGGAATTCTCTGCCACAGAAGGCAGTGGAGGTCAATTCACTGGATGAATTTAAAAGAGAGTTAGATAGAGCTCTAGGGGCTAGCGGAATCAAGGGATATTGTAAAGCATCTTTGAGCATTTGGAAAAGCGCTATATAAAATAAATGTTTATTATTATTATTATATGGGGAGATGGCAGGCACGGGTTACTGATTGTGGATGATCAGCCATGATCACAATGAATGGCGGTGCTGGCTCGAAGGGCCAAATGGTCTCCTCCTGCACCTATTTTCTGTGTTTCTCTGTAATTCACAACCTGTTTTCACTTTAACCTTTCAAAAACAAGTGTCACTCTTGGGAAAAATGTACCATCTCCAGGTCTAATGTTCACTGAAACTTTATGTTCAAACTTAAAGATTGTACTCCAATGATGGCATGACACACAACTGGTGTTTCACTGTCAAAGAAGGGTCTTGACCCAAAACGTCGCCCGTTCCTTCTCTCCAGAGATGCTTCCTGGCCCTTCTGAGTTACTTTTGTACCCTAGCTCATGATAAGAACCAACATTCCAAAAAAAACCACACAATGTTCTGGACCAACTCAGCGGTTCAGGCAACATCCTGGAGAACATGGATAGACAATGGTTCGGGTTCTCTTCAGATTCTTGAGTCTTCAAATTCTTCAGAATCAAGAAGGGTCTCGACCCGAAACGTCACTTATCCATGTCCTCCAGAGATGCTGTCTGACCTGATGAGGTACTCCAACACATTCTGTTGTAAACCAGCATCTGTAGTTCCTAGTGTCAACATCCCATGACTTATTTTGCCTTTATTTTATACCAATAAGGCAGGTTTTCGTTATTTGTGGATTCTTGTGTGCTCTCTTTGCCCCTCCATACTTCTTAAGGTCATAAGTGATAGGTGTAGAATTAGGCCATTCGGCCCATCAAGTCCACTCCGCCATTCAATCATGGCTGATCTATCTCTCCCTCCTAACCCCATTCTCCTGCCTCCTCCCCATAAACCTTGATGAGCCCGAGATGATAGAGAGGAGGTTGAATGTTGAACTGGAGAAGGTTATAGCAAATGTTCAGTTCAGTTTATTGTCACGTGTATTGAGGTACAGTAAAAAGCTTTTGTTGCATGCTATCCAGTCAACAGAAAGACAATATGATTACAATCAAGCCATTTACAATGTATACATACATGATAAGGGAATAATGTTTAGTGCAAGGTAAAGCCAGCAAAGTCTGATCAAGGATAGTCCGAGGGTATCAAAGTTAAAGAAACGTTGCTGTAGGAGTAGAGATTTAAGAGCATGGGGCATTTGTAATATGTGATTGTAGATCTGTTTCTGCAACTTGCACGCAAATAGTCACCTGGGTCAGGCACCACCTTAGTGTCGTGAGACCTTGCAGGATTCTTTAGGAGGAAAGGGTTCTCTCTTTATGACTGCAACACATACACTCATCCTTTAATATAGAAAACTCATGGAAAATTACATGTGCATAAGGTGTATCTTTTTTCTTAGTTTGTATATTTCACACGAAGGGGTGGTGGGCGTATGGAACGAGCTGCCGGATGAGGTGGTTGAGGCAGGGGCCATTGCAACGTTTTCAGAAGCAATTGGACAGGTACATGGATAGGACAGGTTGAGAGGGATGTGAGCCAAATGCAGGCAGGGGGACCAGTGTATGGATGGGGCCTATCGGTAGGTGTTGGCAAGTTGGGCCGAAGGGCCTGTGTCCATGCTGAATGAGTCTATATAAAGAACATTTGCTTCTCGATCCTTAATACTTGCCCACTGACTGACAAGGAACAATGGAGCGATAGACAATAGACAATAGGTGCAGGAGGAGGCCATTCGGCCCTTCGAGCCAGCACCGCCATTCAATGTGATCATGGCTGATCATTCTCAATCAGTACCCCGTTCCTGCCTTCTCCCCATACCCCCTGACTCCGCTATCCTTAAGAGCTCTATCTAGCTCTCTCTTGAATGCATTCAGAGAATTGGCCTCCACTGCCTTCTGAGGCAGAGAATTCCACAGATTCACAACTCTCTGACTGAAAAAGCTTTTCCTCATCTCAGTTCTAAATGGCCTATCCCTTATTCTTAAACTGTGGCCCCTTGTTCTGGACTCCCCCAACATTGAGAACATGTTTCCTGCCTCTAACGTGTCCAACCCCTTAATAATCTTATACGTTTCGATAAGATCTCCTCTCATCCTTCTAAATTCCAGTGTATGTCCAAAAGATTCCTCCCTTGGCCTAGCAGATAGAGAAAAACATAAAATTATGACATTAGTGTCTGGGGCAGCCAGTGCCTCATCTTCCTAGAAAAAATTGGCACTGCAGGTTTAATCTTTACAATTATATTTATCACCGTGAGGTTTCTTTGTTCCGATTTCAAGAGGATATCAAAGAACTGCCTCCAGGCTAAATAAACCACTTTCCTACTTGTTATTAATATTGCTTAATGGCCAACATCCACCTTAACCAGGACATCCTAAACTACCGCCTTCCCTTATTTTAGGTCAATGCATGTTTTAAACATTGAAAGGTGGGGGTTCTGGAATAACTGATTGCTTCGAGTTACTTGAAATAAGATTGAGATTTTAAAAACATGATGCAGAATTAGGAAATGGGAAAGAAGGTGTTTTCGAGATAGGTGGGAATATCAGAAGCCCAATAAAAATTAACTTTCGAAGTCCACCTCCATTATTTTAAATGGTGTCGAGTTGGGCTGAGTTGATCAATTTTAATTAAGCATCAGGTTTGCGCTGTTACGCGGACAGAAGCAGTGTAGATACTGCCACCTGTTGGATTTTTAAAGTAAAATCTTTGAAATGAATTTATCTTTGGTAAATTACACTTCACTGGGTAATTTGAGACTTAATATGGACATCAACTGCATGGGTACAAAATTGGCTAAGGAATCAAAATTGGAGTGGTAATGATTGTCCGTTATAGTGTAAACCAGCATCTGCAGTTCCTTCCTACATAAATCTTTGAGGGCAGCAGACATATTCAAGAGTCAAGAGTGATTTATTGTCATATGTCCCAGATAGAACAATGAAATTCTTACTTGTTGCAGCACAGAATGTGTAAACAGAGTACACTGTAAATAATAATAATAATTAATAGTCCATTGTAGTTCAGCTTATTTGAGGTTGTAGGATTTAATAGCCTGATGGCTGAAGGGACATATTTATCAAGCAATTAATAAGACAAGTGGAATCCATGGCTTTCTAGAGGCAAGAGTGGCAAACACTAGGAAGTTTAATAACAAAGTTAAGAATCGAGTGTAATTCCAAGCAATAATGTGTTGATTACGAGTAAAGAAAGATTGTTTCTGGAGATTGGAGGATCAATAACCAGGGGACACACACATACTGGAAGGTCCAAGATTCACGTTTTTTTCCCCTCAAATGGCAAGTGGCTGAAATTGGAATTTGGTAGTAAATGTATATTCAACAATGTTGTCTAAAATGTCATTGGATAATTACATGGAGAAAAGGATAATTAGGAGCTAACCTAACTAGCTCTTTGTGTAGGACAAAAAACTGCAGATGCTGGTTTAAATCGAAGGTAGACACAAAATGCTGGAGTAACTCAATGGTTCAGGCAGCATCTTGGGAGGGAAGGAATGGGCGACGTTTTGGGTCGAGACCCTTCTTCAGACTGATGTCAGGGGAGGGGTGCGGGACTGCCAGGACTCTTCATGGATTTCTTCCATGGCATCTACCCTGGTAACCTTATCAGAAACACCTTCGTTAGGAATGGAAACTCAATCAATTCATATCCTCGTCATTTAACACTTAATCCTAGTCATATTTCCATGTCTTAAAGTCAAGTTACAGAGAAGAAATTGCCAACAATCTTTTAAATTGGCAAGACAAAAAATTATTCTGTTTGAACTACTCAAAAATGGGACAAATTGTCCCGAGTGTGTGGGATAGAACTAATGTGTAAAGGAGTGTTCTCTGACACACTGTAACCTTTACTGGTAGTTTATTATAGCACATGGCACACACGTCCCAGCACTGACTGCATCCAGCCTTCAGACGTACCGGGACCTAAAAGGGTGGCACAAAGGGAGGAGACTACAGTTGTACTAATAGGATGGGGCGTGGTTAGTGGTGATAAGGTAGCTACAGTATAGGTTGCATGCATAACCATCTACATCCTTCCCCTTACAATTCAAACAAGTTACTACAGTAGCAGGATTATTATACAGTACCTGCAAAGCTAGACATATTCTCCGTAGCGAGCCGGAGGTTTTACAATCCGACCCGAGCGAGTGCGCACAGCACCTTCACCCTCCCCGCCCGAAAGAGTAGGAGGGGGGACAAGAACAGAAACAGGAGGAGAGAAGCTGGGTGGAGAACCCAGCTTGCAGGGGGAACGGAGAGACACAGGAGAGCCAGGCGAAAATGAAGGGGTAGAACGAGTTGAAGTTGGAGAGAGAGAAGATTTTGCAGGGGACAACAGAGCCTGGGGAGCAAGCCCGGGAGGAGCAGGGGGGGCTACCCGAGGCAAAAGGACCGACCGTGGCATGCAGGGAGCAGAGGGTACGTTAGTGGAGGAAGGCTCGACACGCGATGGAGGGGTATACGGAACCGCAGGAGGTGGTTTGGGCTCGTTAACCGCCAACAGGTGCTGGCGGCTGCGTCTGTAGACAGTCCCTTCGAAATCCACGAGGTAGGAACGTGGCGCGGTGTCAAACCCGACGACGGTGGCAAGTCGGGAATAGCCGGTGGACGTCTGCAAACGGACGACCTGTCCCGGCATCAGTGGAGAAAGAGGGCGGCAGGATTTATCATGCGACCGTCGCTGGATCTCGTGTTTTTTTTGCAATACGTTTCTGGACATCAGCAGGCTGCAGGACTTTAGGCATCAGGGACTGCTGGGCAATAGGCATCGGAGGGCGGACAACTCGGGACATGAGTCGCTGGGCAGGGGATCCCATGGAAATGTCTCGAGAAATGTTGCGAAGGTTCAGGAGACACTGATAGAAATCCCCGTTCGAGAGGCGGGTTTGTTCAAGCAGGTGCTTAGCGCTCCGGACCGCCCGTTCCGCTAGACCATTGCTTTGAGGGTACTCCGGGCTGCTAGTGAAATGATTAAAGTTCCACTTTGTGGCAAACGCTCGAAACTCAGCGCTGGTGAACTGGCGACCGTTGTCTGTCTGCAGCCGGACAGGGGAACCAAACGTGGCAAAGTGGCGGCGAAGCTTGCTGATCACCATCTCGGAGGTGATGGCAGGGAGGAAGTCCACCTCGAACCAATTCGAGTAAGAGTCTACTAGCACAAGGTATTGCTTACCACGCCAGTCGAAAATGTCGGCAGCCAGAGAAGTCCAGGGCATTTCAGGTGCAGGCTGCTGCAAAAGTGGCTGTCTTTGCTGATGCGGGGCAAGCGAGTGACAGTCCGGACAGGAATCGACTCGGGCTTGGATGTATTTAGCCATGGCCGGCCAGTAGTACTGGTCCTGGGCATGTGAGATGGTGGCATCTGCACCGGGATGTCCCATGTGGGCGGCATCAAAATACAAGCCACGCAGTGATTCCGGGATGACAACCTTGTGCCCTTTGATAATAATACCATCCCGGAGGACTAACTCATCGCGGACCAAAAAATAGGGGTGGACGCTGGCAGGCAACGAATTCCGCTTGGTGGGCCACCCGCGCTTGATGACAGCAGCAAGCTGCTGCAGGTCGGGGTCGTTTGCGGTGTGTTCAACCAGGCATTTCAGCTGGTGAGAAGGGACGAAGTTGACGTTCAGTACCTGTAAGTCCGACTGCTCGAAGGGGTGCTGGTCGCAGGAGGTCCGGGGGGCCCGGGACAGTGCATCAGCCACATGCATCTCGGTGCCCCTCTTATATACGATCTTAAAGTCAAAGCGCTGTAGCTGCAGCATCATCCGCTGTAGTCTGGCAGGAGCGCAGTGTATCGGTTTATTAAGTATTGTCACCAGTGGCTGGTGATCCGTTTCAATGGTGAACCTGGTGCCGAATAAGAAGTCTCTAAACTTCGAACACGCGAAAACCACCGCCAGCAGCTCCTTCTCTATCTGAGCATAGCGTTGCTCTGTGGCCGTCATTGTCCTAGAGGCATAGGAGATAGGCTGCAGCGAGTCGTCAGCGTGGAGTTGCAGGCAGGCAGCACCCAGTCCAAATCGGGAGGCGTCGCAGGTGACCACGATTGGAAGCAGCAGATCAAAAAACCTTAGTGTTGGTGTGCTGACCAGCCTCGTCTTCAGCAGGTCGAACGCCTGCTGGTGGTGTGGAAACCATGCCCAGGCAATGTCCTTCTTTGTGAGTTGTCTCAGGGGTGCGCTCAACTCGCTGAGGTCGGGGATAAACTTCCCCAGGTAGTTCACCATGCCCAGGAAGCGCTGCAGACTGACAGCGTCAGTCGGGGCCGGCAGCTCAGAGATGGCGCTGGTCTTTTGCGGGTCTGGCTTTAACCCTTGGGCTGTGAAGATGTGTCCGACGTATGTGACCTCAGGCACCCGGAACTTGCACTTTGACCGATTGAGCTTCAAATTTATCTGCCGGGCACGGTCCAAAATCCGCCGGAGGTTGTGGTCATGTTCGGCCACGTCCCTCCCATAGACCAGAATGTCATCCACAATAATCGCGCAGGGCAGACCTGCAAATAGTTGTTCCATAGAACGCTGAAATACCTCGCTGGCAGAGTTGATGCCGAACGGCATCCGTAAAAACTTAAACCTGCCGAAGGGCGTGCTGAACGTGGTCAGATCCGTGGAGCGTTTGTCCAGGGGTATCTGCCAAAACGAGCTCCTTGCATCGAGGACGGAGAACACAGTAGCTTGTCCCACCTGGGCGGCAACATCTTCGACAGTCCTCATGGGGTAGTGGGGCCATTTAATTGCCATATTTAAGTCCTTGGGGTTAATGCACACCCGTATCTCATTTTTTCCTTTCTTCAACGTGGCGACCATGGTGGAGACCCATACGGTTGGATCGCTGACAGCCTCCAGCACTCCCATGTTGACCATGTCCTTGAGCATATTCTCCACTTTGCCCTTCATGGCAAAAGACACCCTGTGGGGTGGACGGATCACGGGCTCCACAGATGGGTCTGTCGCGATCTTGTACACCACCGGCAGCTTCCCCAGCTTGTCGTCAAACAGGTCTGGGTACTCACATAGTGGATCCATCACAGGTTGCACCTTGTGGACCGTATGGTTAAACGACACCAGCCCAAGATCCTGGCATGCCCGGTTGCTAAGCAACGTCACACAGTCACTGTCCAGAATGAAGAAAGACAGGTCCTGGGAACCTTCCTGCAGCACGCAGTGGAAGGTCGCCCTCCCCACAGGTGTTAGTTCCTCTCCCCCATAGGCACGCAAAACAGAGCGGTCGGCAATCAGCAGCTCATTATTCCTTATCCGGTGGAACAGCTTTGTTGACATTACGTTCACCTTCGCCCCCGTGTCAAGTTTAGCAGAGAAACACTTATTGTTGACAGTTATGTTCACAGAAGGATCGGGGAGGCGAGATCGGCTGTGGAGGAGAGTGTAAATACTTACATCTCCCGTGGAAAAGCTGGGCTCAGAGTCCATCTCGCTATCAACCTGCAAAAGATTGTCTAGGAGTTGTCTGGGAGCTGAGGGAACTTTCCCACGGGATCGGCAGGCAGCTGCAAAATGGTTTCTTCTCCCGCAGAAATTGCATGTCTTCCCAAGGGCTGGGCACTGTGATTCTGAGGAGTGTAC
Source organism: Rhinoraja longicauda (assembly GCF_053455715.1). Taxonomy (NCBI): domain Eukaryota; kingdom Metazoa; phylum Chordata; class Chondrichthyes; order Rajiformes; family Arhynchobatidae; genus Rhinoraja; species Rhinoraja longicauda. The sequence continues at coordinate 2,507,804 of NC_135984.1, read as the reverse complement.
GTAGCTGCAGTTAGGACACTTGTTAGATCTTGGGTCCCGGGGTGTGCGAACGGGCCGCTGTGGAGGGCGAAAGTTCTCCCTCATCCGTCGTTGTCCAGCAACTCCAGTTAAATTTACGGCTCGGTTGTCAGACCCCCTCTGTCCGTGAGGATGGTGGACCACTTCGGCAATGCGGCACGCATGCATTGCTTGAGTCAGGGTTAGGTCAGGCCGTTGCAGCAGGTCGGCACGCAGCTTCTGATCGACCATACCGGTAACGAGAATGTCTCTGACGAGCTGGTCGCGCATGGTTTCGAATCGGCACCGCTGGGCAAGGTGTCGCAGGTCGGCAATGAAGCATTCAACAGGTTCATCCGGCTGTTGCTTGCGTGAGAAGAACCTGGCCCGCTCCAGTATACGGTTGGAGGGCAGGTCGCATAGCTCCGCGAATTTGCGCAAAAGACATACCGGGTCGTCGGCCGATTCAGCTGGCTCGACCGGCTGGTCGTTGTCATCCAGGACCGCTGGTGCATAGACAAAGGCTTGAGCTCTCTTCATTGCGTCGGGACCGGCCAGGTTGAGCAAAAGTGATGCTTTGACCGCGGCTGGGTCGTTCCGGTTCGCAATATTGACGTAGTGAGTGTAGTCCATCACAAAAGTCGACCATCGTTCCGCAATGTCGGCATCGAAGACAAGGGGAGATGGCTTTCGGCATGAGGACGCCATATCGAGGGAAACCCGAAACTGGGCACTAACGGGAACAAAATAAATGAAAACCGGTAAACGGGAAACGCTCGCATCCCACTTCTGACACCATGTAAAGGAGTGTTCTCTGACACACTGTAACCTTTACTGGTAGTTTATTATAGCACATGGCACACACGTCCCAGCACTGACTGCATCCAGCCTTCAGACGTACCGGGACCTAAAAGGGTGGCACAAAGGGAGGAGACTACAGTTGTACTAATAGGATGGGGCGTGGTTAGTGGTGATAAGGTAGCTACAGTATAGGTTGCATGCATAACCATCTACATAATGTATGGTGGACTTAAGGGCCTGTTTCCACACTGTGTCTCTAAACTAAAGGTGAGCTATACAGATCCTTACAGAGAAACAATATTTAGGCTCAAAGCTTACCAATGGCAATTAGAAAAACCGCAAAAAGGCAGAATTGGCAATTATTAATCAAACAGTTTGTCTTCTGTGGTGATGTTTCTTAAACGTTGCCAAATCTGTGTGATGTCAGACGTCACAGCAGCAAACCATAATCTGTTTCAAAATGGTTAAATATAAATAGATATTATCTTGATCTTTGAAATGGGGTGTAGGTGGGGACAGAGCAAGGAATGCCCTTCAAAGGTTGCAAGTAAATAGGAAAAATATAGTGTTTGCAACTTTGTGGGTTGACTTGGCAATGAGGGTGAATCAGGATATTATTCTGCAGCGTTACACAACTACTGGGTTTACTCATTTCACTGACCTACGTAGGCTCATTCCAACAAAACACATTAAAACATTTACAACAAATCCACCCGCATAAAATGTTCATTATTTTTCATAACAAGGTATTTACATTCTGAGGTGAAAAAGAAACAAAGACAAGGAAATGTGGTACAAGGAACCCCAGATTGTGGTTTACAAACAGACAACTAAGTGCTGGAGTAACTCAGCGGGCCAGGCTGTATTTGTGAAGAACATGGATAGGTGACGTCGCTGGTCAGGACCCTTCTTCAGACATAATCAGACAAGGGAATGTTATGCCTTGTATGATAAAAAAAATATTTGTGCTCGAGTTCCACTCTATGACTTCATTAAGAAGGTATGCATCTACATCATAAGTTCTAGAAGCAGAATTAGGCCATTCAGCCTATCGTCTACTCCGCCATTCAATCATGGCTGATCTATCTTTCCCTCTTAACCCCATTCTCCTACCTTCTCCCCATAGAAACATGGAAATATAGAAAAATAGGTGCAGGAGTAGGCCATTTGGCCCTTCGAGCCAGCATTGCCATTCAATATGATCATGGCTGATCATCTAAAATCAGTACCCCATTCCTGCTTTTTCACCATATCCCTTGATTCCTTTAGCTACATCTAACTCTGTTGAAAACATTCAGTGAATTGGCCTCCACTGCCTTCTGTGGCAGAGAATTCCACAGATTCAAAACTCTTTGGGTGAAAATGGGCCTCCCCCTTATTCGTAAACTGTCACCCCAGGTTTTGGACTCCCCCAACATGGGGAACATTTTTCCTGCATCTAGCCTGCCCAATTCTTTAAGAATTGTATATGTATTTATAAGATTCCCTCCCATCCTTCTAAATTCCAGTGAATATAAGCCCGGTTGACACATTCTTTCATCATATGTCAGTCCCGCCATCCCGGGAATTAACCTGGTGAATCTACGCTGCACCCTCTCAATAACAATAATGTCCTTCCTCAAATTAGGATACCAAAATTGCACACAATACTCCAGGTGCAGTCTCACCAGGGCTCTGTACAACTGCAGTAGGACCTCCTTGCTTCTAAACTCAAATCCTCTCGCAATGAGGGCCAACATGCCGTTAGCTTTCTTCACTGCCTGCTCTATCTGCATGCTTACTTTCAGTGACTGATGTACAAGCACACCCAGGTCTCGTTGCACCTCCCCTTTTCCAAATCTGGGACTATTCAGATAATAATCTGCCTTCCTGTTCTTGCAGTCAGGCAGTCATAATCCCTGAGTGCCGTACTAATCAAGAATCTCTCTATCTCTTCCTTAAATATTGTCCAACATAATCATCCAATGTTGTATCTTCTTTGGATACATGAGCCATTACATACCTTGGTGACTGCAGAGGCCTTAAGAAGAAAATTCAGCACGTTACGTATTACTCATTATTAGTGGTGTGGCAACCGCTGAACAGCTCCAGCATTCAACAACATCTGCGGCTGATCTCTTATAACCTTTATCCTCTGTCATCTTTCAAACTCTTGGCTTATCAAGAATCTCTATTACTTAGCCTTGAAAATATTTAAGGACTACTCCCACTGTCTTTTGCGGAAACAGATTTCAAACACTCACGACCATCAGAGAAAAGAAAATTGCATTTCATCTGTCTTGTCTTGGCAACTTGGCCTTGTCTTTAAACAGTGACCCTAGTTTGAGATTCTAACAGAATGTGTCAAAGCCACAAAGATCTGCAAACACAACATTTAATTGTTAGCTAGACAAATGAACTAATCAATGCTGAGTGCATTGATTAATTGATGCTTTCCTAAAGAAAGGATAATTATCTACAATAATATATCCATAACCCGAGTAAAATTAACTAACCTTTTAATTCTGATGTGTCTGATTTCAAACATCTTAATGATTCCCTGGCACATCTATATTCAGAGTGGAGTGGAAAATCATAGCGCCTTTGTCTTTTTTCTCTTAACAGCCTGGGATACATTTAGTTTGGACCTAGTGTTTGAACTGCTTGGGTCAGAACCCTTCTTTAGACGTATTGGAGTTGGGGAGGAGGAAGCTGGAAGAAAAGTTCGGGCAGGCCCGAGCCTGGCACAGTGAAAGGCAAGACAGATGAAGGCAGGGGTTGGTTGGCCGATGGTTGAACAAAGGCCAGAGATGAAGACAAAAGGTGTGAAATAAGATAATGGGTGGAAGGGGACAGGGGGAGGGAAATAAGGAAAGGTAGAAATTGCCCTGCCTCCACCTCTCTTCCAAGAGTTTTCTCGAAAAAAAAAGTTTTTACTATTTCAGATTGTGGACCGTATTTTGAGACTCAAAGATTCAAAACGTTCTGCACTGAAAATTCATCTTGTGTTTAGGAACAATGGACCTATTTTGGAACCGAACATTACTCAGCTGATCACCAAGCTCTCTAGAAGCTGCATTCCAACAGAAAAATCAGCTGCCCTTGACCCGTGAGGTCCTCCAGCAGTTTGCTTTTTTGATGAAAGCTAAGTGGGTAGGTTCAGTTGTTTAGTTTATTGTCACGTGTACCGAGGTACAGTGAAAAGCTTTTTGTTGTGTGCTGACCAGTCAACAGAAAGACAATACATGATTATAATCAATCCATTTACAGTGTATAGATACATGATAAGAGAATAATGTTGAATGCAAGGTAAAGCCAGCAAAGTCTGGTCAAGGATAGTCCAAAGGACATCAAAGAGGTAGATAGTAGTTCAGCACTGTGTGTGGAAGGAAAGTCCAGGGCACACGAGTCACCTCAAATTGGGAAAACTCGACATTCATACCATTGGGTTATTGGGTTGTAACATAATCTGCTTACCATCAGTAGTCTGATTTGCTGACACACGTCCAAAACATTAATCATCTTCAACCTGCAAATCAATCTTGGAGAAGGTGTTGGCTATTGAGTTTGGGCAGTGTTAAGGCCAACAAAGCTGTTTGGCGTTGAACTGGTTACAAGATTTCTAAGCAATCCTGCAAATGTTGATTAACTTGCAGTTTGAAGACAACGAGCAAAATTCTTCAGATAATCTAGAAAGAGTTTATTTTGTAGAATCGTTACCAAACGTAGAGACACATAGTCTTCCAGGCTAGCTTCTTACACCAAGTTTGTCAATGTCATCAAAACAATCAAAATAGTAACATGATATTTTCTAGTCTTTGTTTGGTTCCTTTAGATTGCCTTTCATCCAGGTGTCAAAGCTGAACACCCCGGTTTCTTTGAGCGGCCCATCTATAAACAAGGTCAAACACACAGGCACGTTTGTCTTGCCAGGCCCAACACACCCCCGCCCTTTCTAAAGAATGAATCTATTTCCATATCCAGCTGCAGATATGGCAGATGCAGTTCCAAGTCAGTGGATATTTATAAGGCATAGATAGACTAATTCCTGATTACAACGGTTGTCAAGAGTTCTGCAGAGAAGGCGGGAAAATGGGATTAGGAGGCAGAGATCAGCCATGATTGACTGGCGGAGTAGACTTAATGGGCCGAATGGCCTAATTCCACTCCTATAACTTGTGAACTTAATCTGAATAGGTGTGAAGTGATGCTCTTTGGGAGGTCAAATGTAAGGGGAAAGTAAAGAGTTAATGGCAAGACCCTACACATCATTGATGTGGAGGGATCTTGGGATCCAAATCCATAGCTCCATGAAAGTGGCAACACAAGTAGATAAACTGACTAAAAAAGAGTACGGTATGCTTGCTTTAATCCGTCAGGGAATTGAGAATATAACTCAGGAAGTCATGTTGCAGCTTTATACAACTTTGGTTAGGCTGCATTTGGAGTAGTGTGGCCCTTTTGGTTGCCTCAGAAGGATGTGGAAGGTTTGGAGAGGGTGCAGAGGAGGTATACCAGAATGCTGCCTGTATTAGAGGGTATGATCTATAGGGAGAGGTTGGACAAACAAGGATAGGGCTCCCCGATCACCACTTGCCCCACCCGCCTCCACATGCAACACGTCATCCTCCAACATCTCTGTCACCTCCAACGTGATCCCACCACTCATCACATCTTTCCATCTCTACTCCTTTCCACTGAGATTGCTCCCTCTGCAAATCCTTGGTTCTCTCATCTCTTCCCACCCAAACTACCCTGTCCCCAGTTTTTTTTTTAACCCCAGCAATCGCAGGAGATACACCTGCCTTCTACCTCACGCAAATTGGGGAACAGCACCACATATTTCACGTGGGTAGCTTATAACCCAGCCTGTGATCCTTCCTAGGATCACATTATCCCATGCCAACAATTGATCTATCAGGGAACCATCCTATCTGAGGTCATCTGTTGCCAGCCATAATTTGTCCTGATCTTTTCTTGCTTCTAGTCCCCTTCCAACCCCCCATAATCAGCCTGAAGAAGGGTCCCGATTCAAAATGTGACCTATCCATTTTCTCCAGAGATGCTGCCTGACCCGCTGAGTTACTCCAGCACTCTGTATCCATCTTTGGACAAACATGATTTGTTTTTCTCTGAAGTGTTTGAGGTAGAGGGAAGACCTGATAGTACATCAAATCATGAGGGACATATAGACATATATTGGCACATGGACACACAGCAAATGGAGGATATAGATCACACGCAGGCAGAGACATGTTTAATTTAGCATCATATTTGGCACAGACATTACAGGACAAAGGACCTGAGACTGTGCTATACTGTTTTATGTTCTATCCATTAAATCATAGAAAGTTTAAAATTCTAGCTTTTGAAGCTGCTTACAATGGATATTCAAAGTACCTTGATCTCAGACGAATGTTGTAAAAGAAACACGGTTTGGTTTAAAAATAATCAAATAGTCTAATGTTTCATTCAAACTCAAAGCTACGTAGAAAAGAATGAAGGGCTGATTGAATTAAAGTTACAGAAAGACCATATATACAAACTGAGCTCGTGCCGAATGCTTTTTGCCTTTCTCCAAAATCAATTTAAGGAGAGAGAGTTTAAACAGAGATCAAAACTTTCTCTATTAATCTTAAACAACTTAGGGCAGGTTAATTTACCACTTAACTCCCGGAACTGTAGGAAAATAACTGCAGATGCTGGTACAAATCGAAGGTATCACAAAATGCTGGAGTAACTCAGCAGGTAAGGCAGCATCTCAGGAGAGAAGGAATGGGTGACGTTTCGGGTCGAGACCCTTCTTCAGTCTGAAGAAGGGTCTCGACCCGAAACGTTACCCATTCCTTCTCTCCCGAGATGTTGCCTGACCTGCTGAATTACTCCAGCATTTTGTGATCCCCCAAATCATAATAAGAGGATAGTTTGATACAAAATGTTGATCAACTTGGGATGAGTGGAAGTGAGGGAAAAGGATCCCATTCGCCATGGTTTCCACTGAATATTGTCAAGTGAACAGCAACTGTGCTAGAGTGGTTTACCACTCTTCCAAAAAAATGTGTGCGTACTAAATTAATGCCCATGTGTTAAAGTTCACAGCATCATATTGTCACAGTAAGGTACCCTCATTTGTAATTTTCCTTTGAACAAACTTAGGAAAGAAAATATTGTTAGGAATGGAGGAAAAATTAAGAATTGTGGGAATAAAAGTTGCAAACAAACAATTTAAATCATCTTACATGACATATATTACCTGTGGTTGAAGAATCAGTTAAAACTGAAAAACTCCTAAAAGTCTTGATCCAAGTAAAATTTATTAAGTGAAATAAATCCACATTTAAAGCACATTGCACCCCTTCCAAAAGTGTACAGCAATAGTTGATTAAAGAATCAGAGGTCTGTCATACAATTCACCCAATATTCCATTAGTGCAAAGTCTCACATCACAACAGGCTGTGAATCAAAACACAGTGTGAACAAACTGAATCGGAACATCTTCAGTACCACTAATTTTGACTGTTTCTGGCACAACTATGCTTAATTCAAGATTTGTCTTGTAATATTTTATTTCTGAAAACATGGAACATAAATGCGAGGCGTGATTTATATTGTTATAGACAGAGTAACTCTCTGCATCCCCATGCAAACCATCTACTGTGCTTTCAATGATCGCTAATTACTACCAAACATAAAACATAGATACATAGCATTATTTTCCCAAAATTTACACTTTTTTTAAAAACATATTCTCCATTTATACAAAAACACCCACTATTGTACACTGTGCATTGTCCAATCTGCAACTTTGGAATTTGATATGCATTTTCTTTCTCTACAAGTTTAAGCGATCAAATGTATTTTCAAAGCAAATATAGTACACTAAAACCACAAAGTGTTCTAATAGGTGCTGGCTGAAGAAGAGTGGAGCATGTGAATCTTCATGTGCAATTCAATTGTGGGGAATGGGGGTGGGAGAAATTATTAAAGGCTGATGCACAAAAACAGACACTTAAGATTTGCTCAATAAGGCAGATGCGGCAGAATGATTTAAAGGCTTTTAAGCATTCTCTTGTACAGAACAGAACAATCCAGTTTTAAGGCAAGAAATTAAATGAAAACACAGGAAAATTAAAACAAAGTAGTACCATATATTAAAAATCAGCAGCCCTGCTGGACACCCCACTCTAATGACCCAGCAGTAAAACAGTACATTCATGTGACTTAAATAAAATGCAAAAAATATTGATTAATTTTAAGAAAGGCTTCACTTTAAACACGGAATCACATTACTACCAAACAGTGAAACTTCTCCAAGACAGCAGATTGCCAAGAATCATGTGATGGATTTTCCAACTAGAAAGATAGCGGAGGGTCAACATTATTATTTAACAAAAATCACTTTTCCCTTCAAAATATGCGCTTTGGACAAAATGTCACACGGATTCGTGATCAAGTTCAGCATAATCATACAGGAGGCTGCAAACAAGGCTTCAGGTCTGTATCATGCAGGTGTACACTTTTGAAACGTTTTGAAAAAAGGACAAATTTAAAAAAGGGTGTCTAAAAAATGCTCTTGTGGATGGATGGTTGTTTAAACATGCCAAATTCCTCAGCAAAATGTAAATTATAAATCTTGTTATGCAAGAATTTCATTTTTAGCAGCCTAACACATCACTACAATACAGGCAGATGTCCTATCCTTCTGTCAAATTTCACTTTAAAACGTGTGTTAAGACACAATGCTCTTAACAATGGGGATTGTTGTCATCAATTTCGATTCCTTTGGACTTTCTGCCATCCAGTAGACTTTGACAAAAAATGTATCCAATGCATGTTGTTTGGATTTCTGAGGTAACATGTCGTGAAAATATTTATTAATAATTAGGGCAATTTAAATTACTTAATTAAGATAGTTTAAAAATCTTGTTGCAATTATCTGTTTAGCCCTCAACTGTTATTATAATCCATATTTTTTGGTTCTTCTTCAGAACAGAATTTGAACCTATTTCCAGTCTCAAATCTAATTATGAAAACATAATTACATCTTGTGTGATTACGAGGAAATTCAAAGTGATATTACCTGCAATAGATCTACGTCAAAATCTTTTAGCAAATACATAATTCAGAATATACATCAATATTAAAAACGATTAAAATTGGGCGATTCCGTCCTTTGGTTTAAGATTGGATATTTTGCTCCTGACCGACGCACAAAACCAATTACAATGTGGTGTAAGAGAGCTTGGTCTTGAAACTACGAATGATAGTGCTTCGAATCGTGCATGATCTTATTGAATGGGCAGAACAGACTCAAGCAGAGTAGCTGCTATTCCTGATATTACTTACTTAACTATTGCAGATAACTATTGCGCTAAATTTGGAAATAACTTGTTGTGTATGTCCAGTTGTGGGATCTAAACCCTTTTGGATGTTCTTCAATAAGGGCAAGGGCAAACAATTCTATCTTATGTTGAAAACATGATCAGGAGCAATACAAAATTGGCAATTGCTGGCAGCCTTGTGGTATTCTCCAACTTGAAGTTGCACTCTGTTTCTGATGGTCAAACTACCATCACATCTCAGTAACAAACTCCAAAACTACTCATCTGAAGTCAATCCTTTGGTCCCAAAGTGATCACTTATGCATTGCTCTTCACAGTACAGTCTCTAATATTATGAATGTGCAGTAATTAAGTTACACCCGTGCGCTACTCAAAAACATGACCTACCAACTTTAACAAGATTTCGTAACAAAACTTTTAAAATTGTTTTCGCATTGTTAAATGGGAATTAAAAAGTATACATTAATCGTAAGGTTGGATATAATTTACAGTCCAGGGTTCCAAGTATGTTGATGCAGTACTGGCATGAAGTGTATGGTTCATTATTGAGATGAATTATTATTTTTAATAAAAACAGCAGATGCTGAAAATCCAGGGGTGACATAGGAAACGTTGAAAATATGCAGCAAATTGGCCAGAAGCAAAAACAGAAAAAGGCAGGGATTTTTCTGCTGTGACATAAACTTTCTTGATAAAATATCAACCACAGTTACTGAGTAACAATGCAGTAGTACATTTTGCAGCAGTTGCACTCATCCTATCTACGGGTCAATTAAACAATTCTGGTTTACAAGAGATCTGGTAAGAAATTATTTCTATGGTGCACACATTCACAAAAATCCAGCTGAGTTTCAAAAAGCAAAATTAATGCTAACTTTTTAAAAACGTGAAGGCAGTATTATGGGAAGACAGGTCAACTTCAGTATAAGCTGCAAGGTAAATGGGGCATTTCAATGCACCTGTCCAATTGCATAGTACCGGGTTGCCAATGTGTCTTCCCTGTAATTGAGCAAGGGCACCAAGGTTCTTTTCGCAAAGAAATGCCTTTCCGCCCTCCACATACTAGTGAGCAATAAAACTCTTTTGGCCAATCTCATCAAGTTTATGAGGCAAGAGATTGGCAGCTGTGTAGTTCTGTAAATGAAGAAAGAAACTGGGGAAAAAAACAGATTTAAGAGAAAAAAACAAAATCGCTGTGAGTACATTTTAGTTCGCCCAGCTGGGTTCATTTTTCCCAAAAAAAAGATAATGGATTTGGGAATATTCAATCTTTCTGCTTAAAAACGAAATTATGGGATAAGACCATTTTATACTATTCTAAATGAAGGCAACTTAGGGTTGTGCGTACTAAAACAACACAAGATAAATATATGCTGATCTGGGAGGAAAAAACTAAATAAATAGAGGACCATAACCCTGCTTTGGGAAACAAAATACGCCGCAGTGACCGACCGAGTGGTGTGTTAATTTGCTCAGTAACTTTGTAGTAAATGGCAAAATTAATTCTTCCTGAAAAAGCAGCGAGTTGCAATGATCTGGAATTCATTATTCAAAGGGAAATGGAAGCAGATTCAATAAAAACTTTCAAAATGGAATTGGATTAATACTTGAATGTGGAAACGTGCAGAGCAAGGAACAAAGACTGTGCAAATGAAATGAACTGTACAAGTCTTTTCAAAAGCTGGTACAGTCTTCAGCCAAATAACTTCCTGCTGTTTGGTATTGTTGTAAGGTTCAATGAAGGTGATTGTGAAATTGTATCTTGCAGGAATACGCAAGAGGCATACTGAAATAACTAATTTAATATGGGCACAACGCAAATTGAGATCGTAGAGGAAATGAAGTATATTGCAATGGCCTACTTCATGATTATGTTGTTAATAAAAAGTATATTATTTTTGATTTTTTAAATAAATGGACATTTTAAAACAGCAACACGAGGAAGTAGTGAAAGTATTAATTGCACTAATTATAATATTTCACTAGAAACAGAATTTTTTTGTTGCAAAATTATGAGATATTAAGAAATTGGCACACTTCAATACATGATTTAACAAACTAATTTGATGTGGTATTATAAGTTGTCTTATAATCTTCTGATTAACTGTTTTATCGTAATTATTATTAAGCCATGACTATAGAAAATAGTATTGAAATTTGATTTAACTTTCTACTGATAAATCAGTCTAATTTACAGACCATCAGAAAGAGGGGTTGCAACCATTAACATCCACCAAGCAAATAACCTGAAAAGTAAGAGTTGCCTGCAGACAAAGAACACAAGCAAAGCTGTGCAAAAGCCTACAGTCAGGGACTAGGGCTGCAATACACACCTTTCCATTTTATCCAAATATCACAGCGCATTACAATAAAGTCTAATTTTTGGTCCATATAAAAATAATGTAATGCAACACAGAAAAGTGCATTTTTAAAAGATTTTTCTTCCTGCTGCTAAGATTTCCGAGAAGAATTCTTTAACCTCTTGTTTGCAGCAAGGTCTTCATGCAATTACCATTGGCACATCATCTGAAAAACCATTAATCAAGGGTGCATCTTCATCGTCACCTAAAACAGACACAGAACATGATTAGCAGTAATTCAGTGAACGGAAATTAATCTACAAGAAAACTGAAAAATCTATTTTCTGAAATCCATACTTAATATAATCCTCCATAATTAGAGGATTTTCTAATACAGGAAGTACCAATACAATCATTATTGGTAATGTTCCATTTTCAAACAACTGACACCACAAATCGAGTCAGTTTTTACATCATTTAATGTGCATTTTGAACATAATGTAGGAGGCTTTTCTCAATTTCAATGATCAGCTCTAGTAAAATGGAGTTGAGCACAGAAATACAACTTGCAGAAAACCAATGGATAGACTATAACCACCAAGTTATCTTTAGGTGTGTGTCACTACTTCCTTATCCATAAAAGGAAAACTAGTAAAGATTTTTCTGGAAAATCTGCTATTGAACAGAAAACCACATGACAGTTTTCCAGTAAAATGCCTCAGTAATAATTAGCTCATCCATTCAACTAAACTGCAAAATATAATTACAGATGGGAGATGGACATTTGCTTTCATTTAATTCAAACATCCACATATATTCAAATATTCTCATCCACTGGATACCAATCACGTCTGGATTGTATTCCAGTGATTTGCCAGATCATGCTCAATGAAACGGTATTTTCCGATTATTTTCGTTGAATGTGATTTCTAACTGTATATTCAATTAATGCTCTGGTTTAACTTTATCCATATCTTAAATTTTAAACCATCGCAATCATTTGAGACATGTCCAAGCTGAGAAAGTAAATTATCTCCAGTCTTCCATCATCACTGAGATGCCTGGCACTTGGGACCAGTGTCCTGACTTTGCATTATATTGTTTGTAGCACCTAAGTATTTCTCAATAACCAGAAGTCCACATTGCTCGAAGTCATGCCTGTGTAATCCTAGAAATCAGAAATAACAATGGTATAAACTCTAACTTCAGGGCTGTTCACTCAGGAAACATTCTGCTTCTCTGACCCAACTCCTCAAATTAGTGATACTTTTTCTAATATACATACAGGTATATTCCTTGCCTTGTTTCTTATCCATTAATTAGGAATTCTAATTAATCTTCACAGATTTCAGGTTTGACATTTGTGTGGATCATTTGAGCATCTTATGGAAGTCATGTTAGATCTTTTTTATAGAACTTTCGACAGTGCAGTTAAAATTTCAGTTCAATATAATTGATCGGCACGACCTGTTTTTTTTAATCTCCAGCATCGGTTTAACAACATGGCAGCTGAGTTACTCCAGCATTTCATGTCTAATAAAGTAAGGGTACGGGATGAGGATCTTGTGACATTTTAGTCTGCAGGATAAAATTATAAGTAATACCCAAGTTACAGCTTTTCTATGCACACTGAGCAAACTCTTACCTAGCTCATCACCTGCAGAAAACACAGCAGAGCCTAATCGAGAATTATAGTGACTGTTGGCAAAGGCTGTAAAACTGTTCTGAAGCCTTCGATGCCGAACATATAGCACAACAAAGCCGATGCCCAGCGTGACCAGGAGCAAGAACATCACTGGCACCACGATGGCCGCTACATCGGTGGACTTGGAACTTCTTGAAGAAGATGGATCTGCCGCTTGGGAGAAAGACAAGCAAACCAAAAGTTAATTAACGATCGCTATTTCAATCGAGAGACAGAGAATTTCAAATCCATGTGTGGATCACTTGCAGATTGTTAACTAAGTGGTCCCATCAACAACAAAAACAAGTGACACAAGACAAGCAGAACACTCTGCAAATACATCTGGGAGCAAAAGACAAACCAATCCTGGCATCCTAGGGGTAATAAAACCACTCGACCTTAAGTAACGACCAGCTGATCAGTGGCAATATTTATTTCCTCTGGCCCTACATTAAGTTTTAATGATTCTGTACTGCTTGAAAAGTATACTTTTTATTTTAAAATAATGCACTGTACAGATTACAAGCATCCAGAAATCTTTTGTTCCTCTACCTTGGTCTTTCTGCCTATAGGTTGTTCTTAGGTGCAGTTTGCTAATTCTGCATTATTCTGATGTTCTAGCCTCAGACGTTAGTAAAATCAGACCTGGGAATTAATTTATTTTTCTACTTCTGTATGCAGTCAGCATTTTTAAGCAGCTCTTCTTTAAATCAAAGAACAAAAACTGTAAATGAGAAACAGGAGTCATTAGCCACTGGCATCCTGTAATTTTAGTCACTAAATCTTGTGGCTTGACAATTCAATTTGGTGGTTCAAAATTCCATTAACTAATTATCTAATTCAGTTACCACTGTCAAAGTAAAGCTTTAAAGGGGCCCTTGTTATTCAAAATACTCCTCATTTGAACAAAATAAATACATTATATGCATAGTTTTGCCAAAAGTTGTAAAACTTTTAGTTTTATGGGGCCTATAATTTCTCAAAGATGAAGCTCCAGATCCTATTTAATATAGAAAAATCTTGCAAATCCTAAAGGAAGTTTGGAACTTTATTTAGTTCCACACTAATTTCCCGTTGCAGACGATTGAAATGCCTTTAAAACTTTTCTCCGTCCATGTTAGTCAAGAAGGTAAAGGTCTAAAGGCATTGCTGACCATTTAATAGTGGGAAATTGTGTGTTATTTCCTCCTTATTCAATGCACCAAACAATCATAAAATATAGGACTTTTTCTGGGGTTAAAAACATCAGAATTATCTATTTTTCAATTTGCATGGAAAATCTTGGCTCGCCTTAGCTTATCCTGGTTGTAAAATCTCTCTAGAATCTCAGTAAGTGAGGGGGGCGTGCCTCACTTTTGTTGCATTGAGAGCTGCAGTTCCTAGTAAATGATTGAAAACAGACATTCAAACCTCTTTTTATTAGGGCAAAACTTAATGGCTGGAATGAGAAGTTCCAAGTGTCCAGCCATTTTATCTTTCTTTGACAAGGTTAGAAATGGGAGAGTAACAACTGCACAATGTTTAATTCAATGTGAGATTCCTGAGCAAATGAAGCAGTCCACACCTATGTGCAGCACGAAAGGCCACCTGTTCGGGTAACAGCTGATAAGTAGCAAAGATTACTTGCATCACCATCTTGAGCAGGATGGCCATCTTCAACAAGAGAAAGTCTAATAAGATGTCCCAGACCTTCAATGGCAGTGACCATGTGGACCAGCAACACAAATACAACAACTTCAAGGGCAGAGCAAAAGAGGCTCGGTATTCAGTTATAAATGGATCAATTTCTGACATCTTGGGGCCTTTCCATGAACTACAGACACATTTAGAGTATGACAGCAAGTACTCAACATGCCTGGATAAGCAAGATTCCAATAGCACCAAAAAAACCTTGAAATCATCCAAAATAATGTAAATGCTTTCATTGGTACCCCGAATACCACATCAAATATCTTCACCCATAAAGAGAGGCTGTTGTGAGTACCATCGACAAATTACATTGCAGTTACTTGCCTGGTTCACCCTCAAACCTGCAACCACTACCAGCTACGAGGACTAAAGTTTCAAAGGCACTAAAGTTTCAAGGACTAAAAGTAAACTAAATTTTAATATTGTTCCTGACTCCTAACACAGCTTTAAAGCTATAACTTGGGAACTAATGACTAAAAGGAAGAGGGGAAAAAGTCCAACATTGACTACAAATCAAATTGAAGGGCAGTCATCTGCAGACTGTACCAGCAGAGCAGAATGAAAAGAAAAAATAATCAGTCTGTAGATTAAAAATTAAAATGATTTCTGGGTCAAAAAACCTTCTAAAAATACATTGGAAATCATTACATGTTTTGTGCTGGTGTAAATTATGCATTGCTTTATCTTTGATGAACAATAATATAATTGACCATTCTTTGATACTTTGACAAAGCAAATAATGGAGAAGTATGCACGTAATAATTACAGTAGCAAAGCCAAGTATTGTGTTCATTATTAACCATGAATTACTCGTGGTCTGCGCACTAATCATCAATTTTTCTTGACCTCACCATTGCCAAGTTTATCATAGAGGAGGGTAGCAGGTGCACCACAGATCTGTCCATTGTACAAGCATCTAGCCTGTACGGTAAAGGTGTAGTTGTGGCCAAACTTTAGATCAGAAATCCTGAAGATGTTTTCCGTTGTATTGCCAAGGCATACTGTTGTATTGATCTTATGATCAAATATATGGATCTCATAACCCTAGGTTAAACAAAGGACAACATGTTAGGCGTTGTAGTTTTTCTTCCATTTCATCTATCCGTAGAGTGTGCAGTTCACAGGGAAATGCATCGTAGTGCGAATTCAACACACACACAAACATGCAGACAGAAGTGGGCCCCCCTGCCACAGCCAAACATATTAACATGGGCCGAGGAATTGCTGCAGGAGGCACTTAATCATTTCTGGTCCGTGAACAATTTCTATGGTTTAATTCCTGAATAGGTTAGAACAAATGTACAATTACTCCACCGGTAACAATTACAGAGGAAGGGTAGGCAACGTATCAACACTCACACTCCTAAGTTCATAATTGATAGGAGCAAAATAAGGCCATTTGGCCCATCGTCTATTCTGCCATTCAATCACGGCTGATCTTTCTTTCCCTCAACCCCATTCTCCTGCCTTCGCCCCATAACCCCCGACACCCGCACTAATCTAGTAGGTATTTCATTCAATAGATATTTGTGATGCAATCTATCTTTAGTAATACCATTATGACGAATACCAATTTGAGTTAAGGAAATGCTTAACACACACATTCACACTCTTCTCCTAATGCATATTGATTTTTTAGAGATTTCTTCCCCCTTCCAATTGCCTGGTCACCACACATGTCATCTCAAAAAGGTTCTCTACATAAATGTCTTTGCTATTGCAAAACAGATGATTCATGAATATCTACAGTGTTCTCATGTCACATTGAATCCTTTTAATAATCACCAGTCATCATCAAGGGAGGAGTATTAGATCACTCAATTAGCCATTACATACTCTCTACATTCATTCAGTACTTAAGCATCAATGAAAGCAGGGAGAAACAATCGTGCAGAACACTAGCTATTTTGGAAACTCATTAAATCTTCTGAAATAAAAAGTATCCAACTTACCTCATGGGAGCTGTAAACCAGAAACCCTTCCTCGCAAAAGCTTTTATTTACTCATCCAGCCTATTACTGTTTATAAAAGAGTAATTAAGTGTACCAAATTCTACTCAATCATCGTAAAGAAGAAATGCCCTCCAGGGAATGATTATTTTGCAACACGGATGCAAGAACCTGACTCACCCTCTGTGTAACTCGCTGAAACATGCAAAGCTGGTATCACTGGGGGAAGATGGGAGCAAAATTTATGGCAAAGAGTCGGATAGATCACAGAACCATTTAATATGATGAGTGTCAATTATTTAAAGAGTGAAATCTGTCAAAATGTAATGCTTGTACGTACAGATGAGCATCATACCAAATGAGTGAGATTTTATGGGTTCTAGTCATCTAGTATTGGCTACTGTTATTCTGGTGGAAGATACAAGCTTCATTTGCTGATGAAAATAACAGCCATATAAAAAACAAAAACAAATTATCAGTAAACTAGATCACTTATGAAAAAAATCCCAATTGCAGCATTAAGTTTAGGCTGCTGCATCGCCATCCTTTAAAGTCTCATTTCACTGCTTTCCAATAGAAACATAACAAAACCAAGAGTCAAAGACAGATTAGGAAGCAGGAACAGTGTCTTGAGATGCCTATTAGATAGAATGTTTCCAACCACCTTAAGGACACCTTGATCAAGATGATGAACTTTGTTAAACTCAGAAATCTGCACTATCAATATGTTTAGTTCGTTTTAGTTTAGAGATACAGCGCAGAAACAGGCCCTTTGGCCCACCGAGCCCACGCCGACCAGAGATCCCCGCACATTAACACAAGCCTACACGCATACTAGGGACAATTTACACTTATACCAAGTAGACAAACTTAAATCCTTGGTATTCACTTGGACCCTGACAGAAAGGCTGCAGATGCTGGGGACAGCCGACAAGTACAGCACTGCACAAGGAGACAAAGGGTCATTGATGTAAGTTTACCTCTGTTAGGTACTGATACTGCCTGATTGCCAAAGTAACATATTCTTATATATCAGATATCCAGCATCTGCAGATATTTGCTTGTTCATAACTTGGTAACCTAGTCTTCCCCCAAACTTATTTCTCTCTATTCTTTAACCACTCCTTGCACTATTTTTGCTACGATCCTTCTCTTGCTCAAGAGCCAGCACATTGCACGCAGCTCCATTTTCTGTCCTTTTAACATTTTACATCCATTAAGGTTCAAATTATCTCATAAACCTTTGTGTGACTTTATAAAATGCGTCTTGGAAATGTAACATTCACTGTACTTCTTTTGTCCATAAACTTCCATTCTACCGTCAGAAGTAATTTGTAAATCTACGTTCACCATCTCTAATATATCACGCTTGGCTCATTTCTTTCTCCTTGAACTTCCACATCCTAGGGTGTTTGGAGATTCAATTGGAAATGTAGACTCCAAAGCATCGTGCCAAGTGTTGTTTAATAATGTTTGTATGTAAATATGAGAACCGACCCAGAGCAACTTACTGATTCTGCAAATCTCTACACGCACGTCCCAACATTATCTCATCATATCTTCGCCCCCCCAGCCAGCTACACTATCAACATCAGGAATCTAATGTGTCAAAGCACAGTGGCAGTCACAGTGCTGTTCTCAATACTGGTAAAGCAATTGATTACTGTGACTAGAATAAGTCTCTTTGTAGTTATGTATAAATCTATTCAAATTAGAGAATGAAACGCAAAATTATTTCGTTTTTTATTTGAGCAAAATTTCATAATGATATTTCGAGGAATGAGCCCCGTTTCACGTCATGGTCCAATGTGGACCTTCCATGAGTTATAACCCAACTCCCAAAGGAGAACGTCTACCATATCATTCATTCGACCCAGTTACAATCTCACATAATGGGAGGACCTACATTTTTATTTGGAAAAAGGATGGCTAAAATACTCACGGTAGCAGGGCATAATAATATGCACACTAGTGGAAAAAATAACAATAAAGTTCCCTATTGATTCCTGTGACATTCAATAGTCAGTGTGTAAATAATTTAGGAGAGAATATCCAAGATTGATAAAATGCAATTCACAAATTATTATCGAATAACTTTCTGCTGTCTTGAATATGCATATTTGGCTTATTCGAACGGGCCAAATGACTTTAAATAAAATAGAGGTCAGCTCAAGTAAATAGTTGCGACTTTTGATCATGCTTCAAACTTACCCTGCTGTCATTAAAGCTTCGTTCTTTTAATCTGAGGCTTTTCCAGAACAGCAGGATGTGGTCTTTTTCTGGTAGGATTTTCAGTGACTCTGGTGCCGACAGAGGAACTGCCACAAGAGAACATGAAATGAAAATATGGACACAATGAGTTATTCAAACTATCAAAATACCATAATACCACCAGCTGCCTCCGGCAACCCTCCTAACAGACAGAGCTCATTGTTCGATGCATTCCAGATACATTCCTCACAGCATGTCTGGCCCTGAGCTAAGATCTTGGTCAACTTCTATGGGTCATTGTCACAATTCCTGTGGCACAAAAATACGAAGAAAATTCAGCAATGTGCTGATCCATTTTGAACTCATTTGCCAGATTCTGAACTCTGGCAAGAGTGCTCTGGGATCAGGATAGTTGGAGGCGGACAATGGCTCATTCTATTTATTTTTCCATGCAAATTTCAAAAAGTAATTAAGTTCCCCGGACTACCCTGATAGCATCCGCCATGTTCAAAACAGACAATGATAATTCCTGATAAGTGCACAGATTATTACAATTTTCTATGTGTTCATCACAAAGCAGACTTAAAGCCAAACCAAACTTTTTATTCTAACTTTCTATGTAAATTAGGTTTAATTGTGATTATTTATTCAGCACTATTTTGGAGCCATTAAAAGGTTAACAAAGACATTAAAAAATATATCGATTTGTATGATTGCAGAAGCAGAATGGTAGCATGTTCTGTGTAAGAATGAACTGATGCTGGTTGAAACTGAAGATAGAAACAAAAAGCTCATATTTCGCTTGGGCAGCTTACAGCCCAGTGGTATGATTATTGATTTCTCTTTTCAGGTAGACCCGGCATTTCCTCTCTCTCTATCCCTCCCCCACCCAAGTCACACCAGCTTCTCGTTGTCACCCTACAAACAGCTTATAATGGCCTGGTTCCTTTATCATCTTTACTTTTTTGCATATCTTTCATTCATTGTTCTTTATCTCTCCACATCACTGTCTATATTTCTCGTTTCCCTTATCCCTAACCAGTCTGAAGAAGGGTCTCGACCCGAAACGTCACCCATTCCTTGTCTCCAGAGATGCTGCCTGTCCCGCTGAGTCACTACATCGGCGAGCCCAAACGTAGGCTCGGCAATCGTATCGGTCAACCCGCCTTAACCAACCTGATCTCCCGGTGGCTCAGCACTTCAACTTCCCCTCCCACTCCCAGTCTGATCTTTCTGTCATGGGCCTCCTTCATTGTCATAGAGAGGCCCACTGCAAATTGGAGGAACAGCACCTCATATTTCGCTTGGGCAGCTTACACCCCAGCGGTATGAACATTGATTTCTCCAACTTTAGATAGCTCCTCTGTCCCTCTCTTTCCCCTCCCCTTCCCAGTTCTCCCACTGTCTTCCTGTCTCCAACTAAATCCTTTCTTTGTCCCCTGACATCAGTCTGAAGGGTCTCGACCCAAAACGTCACCTATTCCTTCTCTTCTGAGATGCTGCCTGACCCTTTGAGTTACTCCAGCTTTTTGTGATACCTTCGATTTGTACCAGCATATGCAGTTATTTTCCTACACTACTACCTTCCTAACACTGAAGAAATAAATCTCAGTGAGTAATCAATATCAAGTCATTAAGACTGGGATAGATACATTTCTGCATTACAAGGATCCCAAGAATAATAGGGAACAGCCAGGAAAATGATCATCTTATTGACTGGAACTGCAGGCTTGACATGCCGTATGGCCTCATCTGTTCTGATTTCCTACAGCAATTACGGTAAAAATAATGTTATCTACAACAGAGTTTGAATATGCAGATCTCCAAAGAGACTACTGCTTTGCTGGTGAAAAGTTACATGTATAAATGATATTTTTGCATGGAGCTCCGTTAATATTTTACTTCTTGTTTCAACACAAAACTAAATAGCAACTAACTAGTGGGAACATCCAAAGTTCTACATAGAGTGTAACAGTGTTATCGGAATAACAATTCACAGCCGCACTTTTAACTTCTAACATTCCTCCTTCAACCAATAGCTCCATAGAGGCAGCATCATGGTGCAGCAGTGAGCTCTGCTGATACACAGCTCAAGGGACCAGGGTCCAACCCTAACCACGGGTGTTGTCTGTCCGGAGAGCACTCGTTCTCCCCGTGACTGCGGGTTTCTGCCAGGTGCTCTCCAGTTTCCTCCCACATCTGCTCGCTTGGCTTGCTTCCTAAAGCCTCATCACTGAAACAGAAGCTCATGCAATGAGCAATTCTTTGGAACGAACCTCGACTAATTATGCATTGAAGATCATATAGTGCCATGCGAGCACAGAACTCCAATGTCCTCCACAACATTCCCCCTTCAGGCAACAGAATCAGAGATGTTTTAGGCTACATCATGCTGATGTTTATTCTGCTGGCAGTTCCAATCAATGTTCAACTGTTGAAAGTGAAGTCCTAGACTTCCCCGTGCACACGTCTGGGGCTTGCTGGTTGATTGAGAAGCCCCTGTCTTGTTAGGATTCCCTGGCAATCTAACACGACTGAGAACTTACTTCTCTCCTCCTGTACCAGGTAATGGTTCTAGGTAGGTAGAGTGAACCAAGGCAATCTGGCTCATCAACTGCCAGTTTTTCATTGTATCTCAGTACACGTGACAATAATAAACCAATACCACTAGTATAAGATTTTCCCTTGCCTAAACAAACCCCGGTTTACCCGTATAATATTAGTCACACTTTCAACCAATGTTGCTCTGAAACCACAAAATGATAGCGGCACAAAAGACTGTCTCAATCTTTCTATAAACGTGCAACTAAGATGCCTGGATTTTTTCTAAGAGTTATTAATTACATTGCCTGGTTATATATACTCTTTTTATAAAAATATTTTTAGATCTTACAATTTGCATTACCTGGGTTTAGAGATACAGTGGCTTCTTTGCTCATGTTTAACAGTCTAATGATCACAGTGTACTTTCCACCTGGTTCCAGCTGCTTCACGACATATTCCACTGTGTTGTTCCTTGAGGCCACCTTGTAATGTTTTTCACCTTGACGGATAGAATCTTTCACAAGAATTGCATAAGTCTGGGAAACATAAACAACTTTGATTAGCGACTAGCACACTGCGTTTCAGTGATTACAGGAGTAAGAAACTATTTGGCTATAAAATAGAACCCAGAAGAGTCAACCGTACATGTTTAAAGAGACTGTTTGCAAGGCCGGTTATTCACATGGCATTTATGGGAGTACTGAATGAAGATGGTTCCTGTTCCTGTTCTGGGGCAGACGTAGCCTGCTGGCAGAGGTGATTGTAATCAGAGACGGGAATCACTCATTCCCTTGGGCACCATCAAAAGGCCTCTATTAATAGTAGGCCATATTTTATACTAATTATCCACGCTGCTATGTAAAACAGTCCCAAATCAAAACATACTCAATTATTGACCACATGCCAGTACTTTAGCACTCAAAAAACAAATTTACTGGGGCCAGTAAATATTGAGCTTCCCTAATATATTTCAAACTTTACAGTCTTTTCTGGAATGCAATTTCGGCAGAGAACACCTTAAGGAATTTTTACTTCTTTAGGGAATGAGGTATGCACAAATGCTGCTGAAATACTCCAATAAAACAGAATTTAAAATGGAGACAGTTGTTTTCAACAACAAACATAGGAATCACTGAAGACTACTTTGGTTCTGCTTCTTGCTCTTGTCCAGAACTCAAAAATGCATCATCTGTGTTGCCAGTTTCTCTCCTCCTCTCACTTTCCCTCCTCTGATTTGTTACCAACCATTTGATCTCCAACTCAGTGAAAGGGTTTAGATGAATGTCCATTACAAACCCACCGTCTGCCACAGTACCTTGACTGTGTTGAACCGGTACTTTGGATCTGTCTTCACTAAGGAAGATACAAACAATCTCCCAGAGATCCTAGGGTGACGGAGGAACAGAAAGAAATTCACATTAGGCAGGAAATGGTGTTGGGTAGACTGATGGGACTGAAGGCTGATAAATCCCCAGGGCCTGATGGTCTGCATCCCAGGGTACTTAAGGAGGCGGCTCTAGAAATCGTGCACGCATTGGTGATCATTTTCCAATGTTTTATAGATTCAGAATCAGTTCCTGTGGATTGGAGGGTAGCTAATGTTATCCCACTTTTTAAGAAAGGAGGGAGAGAGAAAACGGGAAATTATAGACCAGTTAGTCTGACATCAGTGGTGGGGAGGATGCTGGAGTCAATTATAAAAGACGAAATTGCAGAGCATTTGGATAGCAGTAACAGGATCGTTCCGAGTCAGCATGGATTTACGAAGGGGAAATCATGCTTGACTAATCTTCTGGAATTTTTTGAGATGTAAGTAGGAAAATGGACAGGGGATGTGGTGTACCTCGACTTTCAGAAAGCCTTCGACAAGGTCCCACATAGGAGATTAGTGGGCAAAATTAGAGCACATGGTATTGAGGGTAGGGTACTGACATGGATAGAAAATTGGTTGGCAGACAGAAAGCAAAGAGTGGGGATAAATGGGTCCCTTTCAGAATGGCAGGCAGTGACTAGTGGGGTACCACAAGGCTCGGTGCTGGGACCGCAGCTATTTACAATATGCATTAATGACTTGGATGAAGGGATTAAAAGTAACATTAGCAAATTTGCAGATGACACAAAGCTGGGTGGCAGTGTGAACTGTGGGGAAGATGCTATGAGGTTGCAGGGTGACTTGGACAGGTTGTGTGAGTGGGCGGATGCATGGCAGATGCAGTTTAATGTGGATAAGTGTTGTGATATTGCAAGGACTACTTTGTTGTATCACAAGGACTACTTTGTTTGCCTGTGTAGTAACGTGTATATAAGAGAATGAGGTGATTAGGTGGTCACTCTGGTTCCAGGTGGCCATGGAATAAACAGCCTGGATTTAAGCTCCAGCATTCTAACCTTTTAAACACGTGTACTTGTGGTCCGTCCAGAGTCATAACAAAGGTATAAAAGATACCGGACCACAAAGTACAACAGATAAGTGTGAGGTTATCCACTTTGGTGGTAAGAATAGGAAGGCAGATTATTATCGAAATGGTGTCTAGTTAGGAAAAGGGGACGTACAACGAGATCTGGGTGTCCTCGTGCATCAGTCACTGAAAGGAAGCATGCAGGTACAGCAGGCAGTGAAGAAAGCCAATGGAATGTTGGCCTTCATAACAAGAGGAGTTGAGTATAGGAGCAAAGAGGTCCTTTTGCAGTTGTACAGGGCCCTGGTGAGACCGCACCTGGAGTACTGTGTGCAGTTCCGGTCTCCAAATTTGAGGAAGGATATTCTTGCTATTGAGGGCGTGCAGCGTAGGTTTACTAGGTTAATTTCCGGAATGGCGGGACTGTCATATGTTGAAGACTGGAACGACTAGGCTTGTATACACTGGAATTTAGAAGGATGAGAGGGGATCTTATTGAAACATACAAGATTATTAAGGGGTTGGACACGTTAGAGGCAGGAAACATGTTCCCAATGTTGGGGGAGTCCAGAACCAGGGCCCACAGTTTAAGAATAAGGGGTAGGCCATTTAGACCGGAGATGAGGAAAAACTTTTTCAGTCAGAGAGTTGTAAATCTGTGGAATTCTCTGCCTCAGAAGGCAGTGGAGGCCAATTCTCTGAATGCATTCAAGAGAGAGCTAGATAGAGCTCTTAAGGATAGCGGAGTCAAGGGGTATGGGGAGAAGGCAGGAACGGGGTACTGATTGGGAATGATCAGCCATGATCACATTGAATGGTGGTGCTGGCTCGAAGGGCCGAATGGTCTACTCCTGCACCTATTGTCTACTGACTGCACCCTGCAGCATCCCATCATGCTCTCTGTAAAGACTCCATTCCATATTCGTTTCTGTAACCCTGACAATGACACATTCCACACTGGAGGTACCAAGACATCATCATTGGTCCTCTCCGCCCAAGATCACAAGCCTGCCATGCTGCCTATTCCACTTTCCAGATGTCTGCTTTCACTTCTCTCCTCCCACGCAGAACAAGGAAAGGGCCCTCACAAGCCCACAAATTCAGTGGATCATCATCTTCTGTAATCTCTGCCTCCTTCACTGAGGTGCTTTCTCTGGACACCTCTTTCTTCCTCTCCCTGTGAATCCCTGGTTCATTCTTTCATTATTGCACATGCGTCTCTTACTGCAGCCATAGGGGACACATCTTCCCTTCCCACTGTTCAGGTGGGCACACACTCCCTTAAGTTACAACAGCAATTCACTTCTACTTCTTCCAATGCAGTGTACGGCATAAATGATACATATGGTGTTTCACCGACATTAGAGAAACCAATGTAGATTGGTCAACACTTTTCAGAAGACTACCCTGTTGTCTATGTGGAGATCCTGTTTCCAGTTTTTTATCACTTTAATTCTCCATCTCACTCTGATCCCTCTGTCTGTGACTTCTTGCACTGTTCCACAGAGCCCACAGCGCAATTGAGCAACAATGTCGCCATTTGCAAATCGTAACTCAAGATTGAAGTAATTCAACAATCTGAGCTTTTCCATTTTGTATCATCAATGGTCCTGGCAACACTATGTCTCACTCCCTCCACAGATGCTGCCTGAGCTGCTGAACATTGCAACGTTCTCTTATTTCAGATGGAACAGCTGCAGTATTTTGTACGAGCGTGGGTTTGCTTTTTTCACCATCTTTGTTCATTTTATTCTATTTATATCTCCTCTAGACACATTAGCTGTGATAAACAAGGCATCAGTCAGTCAGCAATGCTACTATTTGTGCCATTGAGCCCCTCTTTATCTCCATCCCATCACAGAATTCTACCAATTCTCTCCATCTTATCCCTACTACAACTTAAAACAGATAGACCTGGCTTTTTTTTGCTTGGTTTGGATAAAAGAACATCTACATAAATATTAGTTTAATTTAGTTTATTGTTGCATGAACTAAGATACAGTGAAAAGCTTATTGTTGTGAATTACAACGCGGAAACAGGCCCTTCGGCCCACTGAGTTTGCTCTAACCAGTCATCGCCCGTAGACTAGTTCTATCCTGCACGTTAGAGACAGTTTACAGAAGCCAATTAACCTATAAACCTGCACGTCTTTTGAATGTGGGAGGAAACTGGGGCACCTGGAGAAATCCCACCCGGTCACGGGGAGAACGTACAAACTCCCTACAGACAGCACCGGAGGTCAGGATGGAACCCGGGTCTCTGGTGCTGCAAGGCAGCAACTCTACCGCTGCACCACCATGGCCCCCATTCTTTGCACAGATCCTGCCTGCCTGAAGTATTTCTACCATTTTCTGTTTTAATATGGCCTTGTTATTTTTTTTGTCTGTAGGATTTCTCTGTCAGAATTTCTCTGGCAAAGCTGTGGTGCATTGGGGAAACGTGCATTGATGTATCTCCGTACAAGGTGTCGGTACTCACTAAAGTCTCATTCCGTAGGTCATATGGAGGTTGCCACTTCAGCACAGCTAATGTTTTGCCCTCCTTCACAACGTGCAGGTAGCGAGGTGGCAGCCGGTTATCAGGTATCATCTTAACGGCAACATATTCAGAAGGCGGCCCTAAAAATGGCACTACAACACGGACCTAGAAAAATGTTTTAAAAAATCAATGGTGATCATAGTTAAAATTATCCATCTCAAACTTTCCATATCACCTATACTTTTTAGATAAATATTATGCATAAAACTAAATTAGGACAGTTCATTTAAGTGTAAAACAGCTCGAATCATGTCTCTAGCCAGGAACACATGATCAAAATTAGAGACTGCCTTTAGTTTTTACACCTCCTTTGAAAGGACTGACTTAACTATCAAAAATTCAATAGGACTGCTTCTTGTCAGTGGATTTTTGATCATTGGTAAAGGTTTCTATATAGCTAATATCTTAAATAACCATGAGGAACAGCACCTCATATTTTGCTTGGGTAGCTAACAACCCAGCAGTGAGAATATTGATGTCTCTAACTTCATGTAACCCTTGCTTTCCCTCTCTCTCCGTCCCTCCCCCACCCCAGTTCTACAACTAGTCAGATTAATTTTACTAACTGGATGCCTCCTTGTCACTGATGCTTCCCCTCAGCTAACAATGAACCATTCTACATTTTCTTTTCATCGTCTGCTTTGATCTGTCATTTTCACACATCCATCCATATTTCTAGTCTCCCTCTCGCCGGCTCTCAGTCTGAAGGGTCTCGACCTGAAACTTCACCCATTCCTTCTCTCCAGAGATGGTGCCTGTCCCGCTGAGTTATTCCAGTATTTTGTGTCTATATCTATGAGAATCATGGGATGTGCAATTAGGGGAGCCTAATACACAGCTAAATTGATTTGCTGAACTTTATTTTTAACTAACCACTGCACGTATAGTTTCGTTCAGTGATACAACGTTGAAACTGGCCCTTCGGCCCACATAGTCCTGCCGACCAGCGATCCCCGCACACTATCGCTAACCTACACACACCAGGGATAATTTACAGTTATACCAAGCCAATTAACCTACAAACCTGTACGTCTTTGGAGTGTGGGAGAAAACCAGAAATCCCGGAGAAAACAAAAAACACCCGCAGTCAGGATCGAACTCGGGTCTCCGGCATTGTATGGCAGTAACTCTACATCTGCACCACTGTGCTGCCCATGTTGTTACTTTTCAAAAGTGTTTGGATTTAAAAAAACACATCCTAAGGAACCCACACTCTACTCAGCACAATGTTATTTGTGGTAGCCAGGGGCCACCAAGAATGACACCGGTAAATCACCAAATACGAGCATCTGACATTGAAGGACCACTTTCTCAAGGTCTTCCCAACAGCATCTCTCAGCATTCACATTAGGCTCATCACTCTCTTATTTATGTCTGGGAAACTAGAAGGAATCAATGCAACTTAAAAGATCTCACGGTTAAAGCTAACCTAGAATTTTAAAAAACAAATCTATTTTCTCCAAATTTCTATGCAAGCATTTTAACTATGTGAACTTCAACAGACAATATATCTTATCAAGTTCAAAGAATGAAATAGCTACCAAAAATAGATACTGCTCATCACTGTTCACCATCACTGTAACATTGCTCTTGGTTGAATTAACATATTTTGGATTTCGATACAGTTCCAAAAACGATGGAGCAAAGAAAATACCATAAACCTGTGAAGAAAAGAAGATTGTTATTCCTAAATTATTTAGAGAAAATTTTAATGCTCTCATGATACACGGAATACAAGAAACTAATCAAAATATGTTTAATTGCAGTTCATATGAAGGGAAACTGATGGGTGTAGTACATTTTGATTCTCAGAAGGTCTTGCACAGTGCAGGGTTAACAAGGTTAGAGTACATGGAATTAGGAATAATGAACTGACTCGGACTGAAAGATGGTTAGTGCAAAAATGTAAGGCAAAGAATGAGGAAAGTTTATAACTGGTGGGCCCCAGCTGCTCACAATCTACATCAATGAGCAGTCTAACAATGCATATATAATTCTAAATATAAATAGTGAGGTTAATATGACACATACTTATATGAATAATACAATATATTAAGGATTGAGGATACAAGATATCATATTTCTAAGTCTGGCGTTGACACTAGACTGTGAGGGATAGTGAGTGGAGAAGAGTATGCAAAGAGGATTTTAAGGGGATATGGACAAACTCATGAGTGGGCCTGAACATGGCATTTGGAATATAATGAATGCAAGGTAATTTGTTTTGGTGCACTGAACAGAAATATAGAATTTATATTAAATGAGCACAGATTGAGTTGTGTTGATGGTCAAAAAGACCTTGGTGTGCTTCTGCACAAGGCATCTAAGGCCAATGTACAGGTACAGCAGATGCCGAAGAGGCAAACGATATGTCAACCTTTATTACAAAAGAGTTAGATAACATGAATATGGAAGTCGTAATGCAAATGCATATGGCCTTGGTGAGTCCATGCATTATACAACTGTGGCCTCTTGATCCAAGAAAGGATATATATAAGAAAATAACTGCAGATGCTGGTACAAATCGAAGGTATTTATTCACAAAATGCTGGAGTAACTCAGCAGGTCAGGCAGCATCTCAGGAGAGAAGGAATGGGTGACGTTTCGGGTCGAGACCCTTCTTCAGACTGAAGGGTCTCGACCCGAAACGTCACCCATTCCTTCTCTCCTGAGATGCTGCCTGACCTGCTGAGTTACTCCAGCATTTTGTGAATAAGAAAGGATATAAGTTACAGAGGGAGTGCAATTAAGGTTCATGAGACAGTTTCCAGGAATGGGGGTTTTGTTGTGTAAGGAGAGACTAAGTGGATTGTGTCTGTTTTCTTTCAGAGATGATATCTAAGAGATAGTTCATACAGAGATGATGTCTTGGCCAAATATCCAGAAAGATAATTTTGACAAGGCGTCGTGCAACTGTAAGCACCTATTAGACCAAGTGCTTCAGTGAGCAATCATAGCTTGTTCCAGCAGGCCGGCGTGCAATATTGCTTTTTTTCTGAAGATTTATTAAGCAATTATTAATTTCTGTATAATATTAGAGAAGCACAATGTTCTTTCTCATTCAGCAACCATGCGCACACTTTCAAAATGTCAATGAATACAATGGGTGATTATTTGCCGAGAAGATCTGAATGCCACAGGACACTTACCACACTGGACACAAAAAGCTGCAGTAACTCAGCGGGACAGGCAGCATCTCTGGAGAGAAGGAATGGGTGACGTTTCGGGTCTGAAGAAGGGTCTCGACATGAAACGTCACCCATTCCTTCTCTCCAGAGATGCTGCCTGTCCCACTGAGTTACTGCAGCTTTTTGTGTCTATCTTCGGTTTAAACCAGCGTCTGCAGTTCCTTCTTACACACTTACCACGTTGGTTGGGCCACTCCAGCTGCAATCCACAGCAGTCTGGTTGACTGGTTCTGCTTTGAGTTTTGGAGCAGCTGGCATGGTTCCTTGCGTTTTTGTGTGTACAATGGATATTGGGCTGTCTCCTTTTTCTGTTTTAGCCCACGCTAAAATCTCATAATCTGTTCCAGCAGTTAAATTGAAAACTGTAGAATAAAAAATATAAATGCATTGATATAATTAAAAAGCCCTACCATGCATCCAATCTAGTAGTTATATTGCACAAAATATAATTTTGAAATATTAAACGTTGCCATGTAGACCATAAAACATATTGGAAAAACGTGGCTACAAATGTGAACTTTTGAAATAAAATATTATTTGTAACTTTAAGATTTTTATTTGTTAACAGAATGTGATGTCAAGTCATTGTGCCATGAGGACAAGTGAAAACGCCTTTGTTAAAGAAGCAAAAGGACAGATAGGAAGTTTACATTATCCATTTTGAGAAAGCGCAAAGATTCTGTGATGAATGTCACAGATAGTCATTTGAGTGACTTTATTATTATTTGCAAATCCATACACACACACACATAACATACCAGATAAAGATGTCTCTCTTCCATCAATATTCAATGTTTTCTTTTCTTTTACATGGGTATCAAACACCCACGACACATCCAGCACATAATTGATCACCTGAAATAATTTGGTGAAAACAAAATTAAGTTCCTACCACTGTAGCTCATTAAGCT
Organism: Rhinoraja longicauda; assembly: GCF_053455715.1. Classification (NCBI taxonomy): domain Eukaryota; kingdom Metazoa; phylum Chordata; class Chondrichthyes; order Rajiformes; family Arhynchobatidae; genus Rhinoraja; species Rhinoraja longicauda. Next base: position 2,477,271 of record NC_135984.1, on the reverse strand, counting down.
TGTCCCGAAGTAACAAGGCTATTTTGTAAATTTCTTCTCCAATGCCAAACCTAAATAGATTTATCTGGCCAGTAAAATTATCCAGAACAATCGTACAAGGAACTTGCCAGACAAACAGCAGGACCATCATTTCTACTTTACAAAATTCTGAGTGGCTTTGACAAAATGTATCAATCTGACACACAACTTCAAATCGTGCAGGGCAATTGTAAATTATTTCTACAGCTATTTAATCTGAAAAACTCATTTGTTAAAACTCACTGTGTGTGAAATGTACCTTAAAAGTAACATCCATCCGTAGCTTCAAGTTAACCATGTTTTTCTTTGAATTTACAACTTCAATAATTGGTGGTGGAATTACTGTTAGGGGGAAGATGCAAAAACCAAGTCATTTACTTCAACAATTGTGTACAGTTAGTTACATCTAATCTTTCTCAATGCTCATCATTTTTCACATGCACTGGATTATTACATGTTGTTCAATACAACCTTTGGTGACATAAGTATTTAAATCTTAACTAAAATCTTTGTTTCTAAAGAAATTTATGGTCCTCCACACCTTAAATGTTAACTTTAAAACAGATTGAGAGTAATTTTAATTTTTATAAAGAACAATTGCTGAACTATAAACTGAACGCTGCTCATTTTGTCCTCAAAGTATTTATCACAATATAATATAGTGGATAGAGCGACCAGAAAATCACTCCTGTAGAGGCCATAAGCCACATTCAGGTCTGCTGAACAGGTAGAGTCTCAGCATCCACCTTCTCTTGATGAAATAGGAGCAGCACGACCACTTCACACTGCTAATCCCTTCTAGAACTACCAATAAAACTCTTAAACAAACAACTACATTTCAGTACATTTCTCAAAAATGTATTAGGCTCCTGTCAGACAGACACCAAGATCATTTCTCTATAAAGATAACCAAAATGCCAAAAACAATTAAAAACTTGAAATTTAAATGCCAGCAAACATCTTTTGAGGCATCGTACCATTAACCTCCTGTCCCATATGGGGTAAGTAGTTTATTCGTGGGGATTACCTCAAAAAACAAATTGCAGTATTCTGTGACAATGTTAACAGCTAAACTGAGGGAAATTTACAATGATGCCTGATTACATTTAAGTTTTTGTTTGCTCATCATTCCAAATGCTGCATATTGAATCCAAATAATATATTTATAAATAACGGTCTGCACTTTTCTGACACGATCCGTTGATTTTATAGCACAGCATTGGCTGCTGCACACGCAGGAAGAGTTTTTTCCTTTAACTAATAGGTCACAGAGGCACTTTAAAACTTGATAGTTTCACGTACATTAAATTGAAAACTATGGTCCAGGTTGCAAAAGTTCATGAACTGCCAGTTAGGAATTACTGCCCTTCATAAAAGATATTAAAATAATTTAAATTTCATACTATTGAGCTATAAACATTTAACTATTAATGGTAGCAACATAGCTTAAGCATCGCACAAATAGACCAATAATCAAAGGGACACTGCGTTATTGTTTTGCTACCACCTTCGTTCTGTGTGCTGATGGTTTTTGCATCACTCCAGTTGCCGATCCCATGGCCTGTAATAGCTGCAACCTGCAACGGATAAGGACATTATGTTAGAAGCTGTTGAAAACAAAAACTACAAATTCTGTTGAATTTATCCCACAGATAATACTGACAAAACTAAAATAAATGATGCCTGTATTAAATACTACCTCAGTAATCCCCACTGTCGGGCACTTTCTCCATCATACTGGGCTAAATGGACACTACCAATGCTCTTAATTTTAGCAAAGTACAAACATTCAGATTACAAAAATTTCACTTTTAATGTCAAGCAGTTGAGCCACAGATTGAAGGACGGTCATGTTTTTGCTAAGTTTGCTGCGCGTTGAAATGATGGAACCTTAGGACTAGAAAATCTCAAAAGGACTAGAATGAAATTCTCATTCTTAGATGTCAGCCTGTGACTGGTGTTGAAATATATTTGTCGACAAAGTTAAGGCAGGGATTAGTGATTCCTATTATTTATGTGAAACTGCCAGGTTGTGGAAAAACCTAGCAGGGAATCACATCTTAGAACTGTGAAAATGGTGGTGGGTTATGTCGTGAATGGTGAAGGAAGCTCGAGAAGGAATAAAATTACCTGGGAAAAGTGCTAAATCAAATTATATTTGGGTCACTGCCGCTCCATGTACGTAGCATGAATGTACAGTCGCCTTCAAGGTCGGCCACCGGAACACAAAAATGTACAGGTAAGGAGAGGGGAGGGACGTCAGTTCGCAGGACCTGCTCCAGTACATCGAGCGTGCCGACCAGACTTTGGACTTTGAATAATGCTGCCAAAACATGGCGGCACCAGCGTGTGAAACATATGCAAGAAGAATTTCACTGCGCAGTTGCAAACGTGATAAATAAAGCACCATTGAACCATTGAATGTAGAAATAAGTTTGGCACTATAAAACTATTCTTGGATAACGTCTATACAAAACAATTCCAAAATGTTTTACCGTCAGTGGCCAACATGGCAGATAATCACTGTATTATACTCACCCTGACTCTGTACAAGGTATTTTTTTGCAGATTTGGAATGTCTTTCTGGCATTCAAGGCTTTTCAGTGAAGTCCACTCTTTCTCATCTTTCTGGGCATATTCCACCTGGTTTGGGACATTTGGGGATGGGTGTTGGGGAAGGGGAAGGGGCAGGAAAAGTACAATTATAGCATTTACAGAATTCAATGTCTATAAAGACAAAAAAAAACAGGTCATGATACTTTAATTATAATTCAAAGGTAGACTCCATGCCAAAGGCAAGAATTGTAATTCTATGGAAATGCCTCACTCTGCCTCACAACCACAGGTTATCCTATGTAGGACCAAATTACAGCAAATGCAAAATAAACTTCCATCCAAACGATGGAACATCACTATAAACTTTAGACTTTAGAGATACAGCGTGGAAACAGATCCTTCGGCTCACCGAGTCCAGGGCGACCAGCGACCACCCGGTACACTAACACTGTCCTCCACATTAGGGACAATTTACAATTTTTACCAAATCCAATTGACCTGCAAACCTATACGTCTTTGGAATGTGGGATGAAACCAGAGCACCCAGAGAAACCCATGTGGTTAAAAACATAGAAAAAGAAGTGCAGGAGTAGGCCATTCAGCCCTTCGAGCCAGCACCGCCTTTCAATATGATCATGGCTGATCATCTAAAACCAGTACCCCGTTCCTGCTTTTTCCCCCATATCCCTTAATTGCTTTAGCCCGAAGAGCTAAATCTAACTCTCTCTTGAAACATCCAGTGAATTGGCCTCCACTACCTTCAGTGGCAGAGAATTCCACAGACTCACAACTCTCTGGGTGAAAAAATGTTTCCTCATCTCAGTCCTAAATAGCCTACCCCTTATTCTTAAACTGTTACCACTGGTTCTGGACTCCCCCAACATCGGGAACATTTTTCCTGCATCTATCCTGTCCGAATCCTCTAAGATCCTCTCTCATTCTTCTAAATTCCAGCGAATACAAGCCCAGTGGACCCAGTCTTTCATCATATGTCAGTCCCCCATCCCGGGAACTAACCTGGTGAACCTACGCTGCACTCCCTCAATTGCAAAAATGTCCTTCCTCAAATTAAGAGGCCAAAATTGCACTCAATACTCCAGGTGCAGTCTCACCAGGGCCCTGTACAACTGCAGAAGGACCTCCATGCTCCTAAACTCAAATCCTCTTGCAATGAAGGCCAACGTGTCTTACAGGGAGAATGCGTAAACTCCGTACAGGCAGCACCTGTAGTCAGGTTCGAACTCGGGTCTCTGGCGCTGCAAGGCAGCAACTTTACCGCTGCGCCAGTGTGCTGCCCTAAACGTCAAAGTGGTGCAGCGGCAGAGTTACTGCCTTGCAGCGCCGACTTTGCATGGAAACCTGCAATGATTTGATTACAGATTAAACAAAATTAACGGGTTTAACTATATACTATAAGGAATGGAAGGACAATGTTTTACTATTTAGTTTCTTGGAACTCGGATATCTCATACGAGACCTTGTTCCGATCTTTGACTCTAATGCAAAAGATTTAAAAAAACAAAGGGGCTAAATCATGTGAGACCCAGCCTACTTTATGTGCAACGATTTTGAAAAGACTGCAGGAGATTGATCAGAAAAACTCAACACTTTAATAAAAGCAGTTTTATTACATATACTTGCAGACTTACAAGGTATTCCCGAATCAGGCCATGCGTATTGACAGGAGGGCTCCATCGGGCAGAAATAGTAGCCTCTTCAATGTAAGATAACTGGAGACTTTGTGGTGGGTCAGGCACTAGAAGAGAAATTAATTGTTAATGACATTAAAAGTCTGATTTGGATTCACATTTTTCTTTGCTTCAAATTTGTAAATATCAAGAAATAAAGCTCTACAATTGATTTCACCTTTCATTATTTCCTATTATTTCTGCAGCTTGTGTGAATCACTGATATATCTGTTCCTCTTTCTGACATTGGCTATTTGAGGCCTATTGCACATCCCCAACATAATAACTGTCCTCTTCTTGTTTCTGAGGTCCATCCATAGGGCCTCATTTCAAGAACTTTTGCTGCTCTCCTCCCTTCCTTCTACACTAATGGATACCTTAATTGCCATGCAATGTCTCTGCCTCCTTTGTAAATGGTCTGTATCATGTTAAGGCTCTAGTTTGGTACTAATCTTGCCCATCTTCTAATCCCAATGTTGTATCATATTCCCTTATTATATAGGCCTCAGTTCACCAGCCTAACTTGTGGCATTACTTGTATTGAAATAAGCCTGAAATAAGCCTGAATATTGTATTGTATTGTTGTATTGTATTGAAATAAATGCATTTCAGGCTTGCATTCCTCCCATGTCGCTGGTAACAAGGTTTACCTCCTATATCTCTGTTCTTTACCACCAGGACTCCTAATCCAGTCCCATCCCAGCCAAATTAATTTCAACCATTCAACGCCTCTCGCAAATTCCCCTCTTCGCTACCCCAAACCTTGCTACCCCCATCCCAATCCAGACACAACCAATCTGCCTACACAAGTCCCACCTTCCCCAGAAATGGTCTCAGTGATGCAGAAATATGAAGCCCAGCTTCCTGCATCATCTCTTTAGCAAAGCATTTATTTGATCCATCTTCCAGTTCCTACATGCACTAGCTGGCACTGGAAGTATTCTAAAGATGACAACCTTAGTTGATCTTGCTCTTATATCTCATCTCGTCTCAATCCTTGTCTCCTTCTTAGTTTCTGAACTCAGGTCATAACTGTGCCTTTCAATGTTCAGTTCCCAATCTAAATCATGCTAAAATCACCAATGGTCTTGTAAAGACTGTCCAGTTACACATACCCTTAAGCTCAAGAACTTTTTTCTTAGATCCATTTGCCCCTCAATCCTCCTTACACTTTTACTTAAAAGGTACCTCTTTGCCCAAACCTTTTCTGGTTTCTATTCTAATTTCTGCGTGGAATAAAATGTTGACAGATAACACTGCTTGACAAAATGCATCAGAATATTCTGCTGAAATAAGCAGCCATTGAAAATTTAGAACTCTATCAATATTTCAACATCCTTGCACATAGAAAAAAAAAGGAAAATGAACAAACCAACATAGGGAAATGTGGCTATAAAACAAACATCAAACAAACTTTGATTCCTTCATCAACACAAGATATTTATATGGGCAGGATCTGGGAATATAAATAAAGGTATTCAAAAATGTGGCAGCTTCTCTTGACCTCAGTTTTTGATAGCATGGAAGTAGACAGAAACATTCGATACCGGATCTCAGTTTAGGTCATTAGGTCATCGGACCAAAATCAAAGTTATTACGAGGAAACTTTGCTATTTCACATTTCTATTGACCAGCAGCTCTTTTGTGCACCATGGTCAGGCATTACAATGAAGCTAATGTAATCATTTACAATGCACCACAGGAAAACGCACAGCAGTGAGTGCATGCCAAAAATATTTGGCACCACCTCTTCCAATTACTGCACCAGGCTAGGGAATTAGGTGAACAATCTGACTCTGCCTTGCATTTACAGGAACTGTAAAATCAACTTCAGTTTTGAGCAAATCTATTTTCTGTAAACATACCTTAAGAAAAATCATATTTAAAAGAGAAAAAATCACTTACAGCCCTCAGGCGTTCGTATTATAACGACGTCTCTTGTTTTGTGGATTTTATTTAGGCACTGCACTTCCACTTTCACCTGGTAGGTTGTGTCAGGTTTCAAAACATTTATTATAATAGCAGTTTTATTGCCAGCTTCTAACTGCTTCCATTCCCCACCGACCAAACTAAGAGAGAAAAATGTCACCCAACAGTAAATGGTCAAACTCTAGAAATTCCTAACATATTTACACAAAATTAATATGGAGTGAAGATTAATGCCATGGCGACCACATGGAAGTGCTTTGTTCGTCACAGGTCAATTGATCTACTGTGCATTTCCAGTGTTTATTCATGTTTGACACTTGGAACTAAACCTTTTGCTTTCATTTTAAAATGGATGCTATCCTCCTTTCCCCTGCTCTTCCTCTGTCATCTTCCCATCATCTCTGGCTACTTTCAACATGTGATACGATCCTAAGGGGAATGGAATAGATAAGGTAAATCCACTGTCTTTTACCCAGAGCAGAGGAATCAGGAACAAGGGGACATAAGTTTAAGGAGAGAGGAGAAAGTTGTAATAGATTCGATTAGATTAGAACGGGTGTCAAGGGTTATGGGGAGAAGGCAGGAAAATGGGATTAGGAGGCAGAGATCAGCCATGATTGAATGGTGGAGTGGACTCGATGGGCCGAATGACCTAATTCTACTTCTATAATTTGTGAACCAAAGGGGCAACCTTTTCACACAGAGGATGGTGGGCATATGGACCAAGCTGCCAGAGGGGGTAGTTGAGGCAGGCACTATAACAACGTTTAAAAGACATTAGGGCAGGTACATGGATAGGGAAGCTTCACAGAATGTAGAAACAAGGAACTGCAGATGCTGGTTTACCAAGGAAAGACACAAACTGCTGGAGTAATTTAAATGGCAAATCATTAATTTGGGTTCAAAAGTGAACTAGAAATCTAAGTTATTGTGAATAGAATTGAGAAGTGAATGATAACAAACCCGAGGAATATTCAATTTAGTCCTATAATACTAGGAAAGATGAGAAACATTTATAAAGCAGATTTAATACCTGTAGTATACAACATAGACACATGCCGATTTCATATTCTTTGGCTTGCTCCAGGTTAAAGAAATTGCTCCATTAAAATCAGCTGACCAATGCAGATAACGTATTTTGTACACTGTTTTGTCATCTTGAAAAGAAAAAAAAGTTCATATTGTTGTGCACACAAACAGAATTTATTTTAATGACTGAAACTTAAGTGGAGGAGTCACTGCGGTGGATATTTATGTTAAAATGTATTTTATGTTTTGTTGCTTTTTATTGGCATGACTGTATGGCAAATCAAATTCCTCATATGTTGCAAAACATACTTGGCTAATAAAGTATGACTACGAATATGAACTTCTTGATATTGAGAATTAGGTAGGAAACATCAATACAGCCCTCTTAGAAAAAATAAAGCTCCATATAGGAGGTAGTGGGAATCCTATTTCCACTTAAGTTAGGATTCAAATCAACAGCAATTAACAATGAAATTTGTCTGCATCAAGGCAAAGATATTTTTCCTCAGTATTTCTGGGTAAATATAAACTTAATGTGATGATCATTTATCATCCTGTAGATGACTTTTGATATGTTAGGCAAACAATGGGCAACATGGGTCACTCAGCATTTCATAGTTTTTACATGTTTTTATTTCCAGTACATTACTAAGATTAAAGCTTCTTCTCCAGGACATGACATCATGCAGAAACTGAGATATTTATAATGCCCAATTTTTATTTTTTTTAAATCAGTAATCTACGTTTTTTTCAAAAAGTTATACAAACCTATAATTCAACACATAAATCTTGGAAAATGCATTAGTAGATTGAATTTTCATAATCCCAATAACTTCACCACAACCCAAAGTTGCTAAATCTTAAGACTCGCTCTTCAGTTCCTTACTCAAATAACCTTACTGTCAATTACTTCAGGCTCAGAGCTGTTTCACAACCTCTTAATATTTACATGGGTTACTTACTTGAGCAGTTCTTCTCGTCACTGTTATCAGAGCAGTCCAGAAATCCATCACACCATTCCAATTGGCTTACGCACTTCTCTCCATCGTCACATACAGTTCCATTCGAGCAGCGTAATGGAGGATGGGTAGCTGAAAATTAAACCGTTCCAATAAGATGCACGATTTTAAAGAACCAAGTTAATCAAAATAAAGCAAATGCTCACCAGGTCAAATTGCATTAAAAAAATAAAGTAAATCAATTTCAAGTATAATCCTTCAGCATATTGCAGATACTGATTGGCGGGCTTTTGTCTAGTTATTTCTGAAAATTTGTGATTGGAAACTTTCTCATCTCCAATGAGAACAATAAACAAGAAGTGCTTCAACATTTAAGAGAAGTCCTGTTCTTCGGGTTGCTATGTTCTATTTTCCCCAGCAAAGGTTTCCTAGCAAAGAGAGTCAACAACCAATTTACTCCCATGTCACAATAAGATGGCCTTAAGATTGCAGCCAATGTTCAATATTATCACTCGACAGGTTTTCTTTTGTTCTACCCCCTTTTTCCTTTGATTCACGCCAAGTACTACCAGTTGATGGTACATTAAATACATGGATACAATAACACCAGTAGGAGATATTACGGCCAACCACCATGATAATACGGGAGAACTGGTAATGGACAAGAGATTATAACTAGTAACAGAAATTTGCTTGAAGCAGAATACTTAAGCCTATCCCTACTTCTGGAATTAAATCTTTGAAGAATGTACCTACTTTGTTCATTATGAGGTTATGGGGAGAAGGCAGGAAAATGGGGTTAGGAGGGAGAGACAGATCAGCCATGACTGAATGGCAGAGTAGACTTGATGGGCCAAATGGCCTAATTCTACCCCTATTTCTTATGACATGATAATTAACTCAATAATTCGGTTGCACAGTTGGGGAACACAAGTACTCACGGCAGTGGAGTTCATCTGATCCATCACGGCAATCTTGGTGGCCATCGCATTGCTTCCAGTTGGGAATGCAGCTACGGCCTTGAGCACAAGAAAACTGTGAGATGCTGCATCTTCCAGCAGGCCTTGTTGTAGTGGTGGGAACAATTGTTCTGTTTGCTGCCAATGTAAAATGCAATTATGAGATCCCAAAGCTTCTCATGCTATTAGACAAAACCCACATTATTGAGTGGTTAATTCAATACTCAGTGGATTAAAGTAATTTTCATGACTCAATTCTGATTACACAAAAGAAACGTTAACACAAGAAGAATATCACACATATTATTGAGGGTAGTGATAATGAACATTGAAAAATGAAGTTTCCCTTTCAGGCAAAATATCAAATCATTCAACCCCTTGGTAGGTAGCATAGGCTCATCAAGTACAATAGGCATGCACTAGCCTCGGTCAGAAAGATGGAATGCAATGTTTCCAGTTAAACATTCTAGGTTTTACGCAACATCCAGTGATATTGGTTTTGTGGAACATCCAGCCCGCTGGGTCCGCACCTACCAGCGATCCCCTCACACCAACACTATCCTACACACATTAGCGACAATTTACATGTATGCCAAGCCAATTAACCTACAAACCTGCACGTCTTTGGAATGTGGGAGGAAACCAAAGATCTCGGAGAAAACCCACGCAGGACACAGGGAGAACGTACAAACTCCGTACAGACAGCACCCGAAGTCGGGATCAATGGCAAATTTGAATCCAGGGGTCGCATACTGCTTGAAAAAAAAGTTGGGACCACCCGAATATTATGCAAAAAATTAGCAATTGGAGGGAGAGGAAACGTGCTGGATCCATACCAAATAAAGCCCAGGACAGTGGTAGAGCTGCTGCCTCTCAGTGCCAGAGACACAGGCTCAGTCCTAACTTCATGTGCTGTCTGTGTGGAGTTTGCATGTTCTCCCTCTGACCGCGTGGGTTTCCTCTGTGTGCTTCAGTTTCCACCTACATCCCAAAGACTTGTGGGTTTGTAGGTTATTTAGCTTCTGTAAATTGCCCCTAATGTGTAGGCAGTGGATGAAAATGTGGAATAACATAGAACTAGTGTGAATGGCGATCAATGGTCGGTGTGGACCTTGTGTACTGAACAGAGAACCAGTTTCAAACTGACTCCATACTGCAAATAGGACATAGTTCATTGGCTGTCAAGGGCTTTCCAAATTATATTTATCTCTGATATTCAGACGTATTACAAAATAACTAAAATAAGACTCTAGACGTTAGAAGGCAGCACGGTGGCGCAGTGGTAGAATTGCTACCTTACAGCGCCAGAGACCCATGTTCAATCCTGACTATGGGTGCTGTCTGTACAGAGTTTGTATGTTCTCTCTGTGACCACGTGGGTTTTCTCTGGGTGCTCAGGTTTTCCTCTACACTCCAAAGATGAACAGATTTGTAGGTTAATTGGCTTCAGTAAAGATTGTAAATTGTTCCTAGTGTGCAGGATAGTGCTAATGTAAGGGGATTGCTGGTTGGCGCAGACTCAGTGGGCCAAAGGGCTTGTTGTATCTACAAAACCAAAACGACTAAAATACCTTTCAAAAATTGCAATTAAAAGCATAAAAAACTAACAACTAATTAAAAGTAATGCACCTAGTCTTCTTCATAGGATCATTAACTCCATTTCTATGCCAGTCCCTCAAATGCAACGTGAGGGGCAGATGCATGGGGCATGTGGATATTGTCTTTCACAAGTTACTACTGTGTAATGGTGTGTTCAGCAGAATCTGACATGTGAACTGTCCAATGCACCAGCATGGTTCAGCAAATGTTTTTAACAGGCTGTTTAAACAACAGCAGCTGAAAAACAATATTCTCGAAAATCATAGCCCTTGATGTCGGAAAAGCAATTGCCAATAATGGCACCAACTAAAATAATTGTAAGAACTTTCTTATAAAATATGGGCGTGCACATTTATTAGAGAATGGTTCTTGGTGCAGTATCCACGAAAACCAAAATTCACAGGAATTAATATGGCATTAACTCTGAAGGACAGGAATTAATGTGGCATTAACTCTGAAGGAACCCCAATCTTCAACCAGTCCCAGCTGTGGTAAATTTAGGATTTTCTTTGATCAAAATTAGCAGTGCAATATATATTAATGGGATACATTTCTACATTACATTTACTGATGGTGGCAGGCACTTTCAACTCAAGGCTCGCACAAGAAAGAGGCATAAAGGAACCCCCAATATTTTTCAACATAAATTATCTCCAATAAAACGAGATGTAGTGTTAGACCATCTATCACGATTTGCATTTACCTGAAAAAGTTGGGCAACCTTCCTCATCAGAACCATCCCGACAGTCTTCGTAAGAGTCACACACCCAATGGTTTACAATGCATCCCCCAGAATTACATCTGAAGTGGTTGGGGCCACAACTCGAAGGAACTTCAGTAGTATGTGGAACAGGATTCGAACCTAAAACAGATGTAGTCAACGTTTTTGGGCTTCTGAATAAGAAATGAATTTAACAAGTCTTCAGCAACCTCTCGATCAACATCATAGATATAAGGAACTGATCATTGACTTCAGAACAGGTAAGCTAGGTGATCACATGCCACTTTTCATTGGTGGGTCAGCTATGGAGAAAGTTAGCATCTTCAAATTCCTCAGTTTTCATATTGCCAGGCCTGGGCCCAGCACATATAGATGTAATCATGAAGACAACACACCAGTGCTTTCATTTTCTTAGAAGTTTAAAAAGATTCAGCATGTCACCAAATACTCTAGATTCTTCTACAGATGCAACATAGAATGGGTCCTGCTGGGTACATGGGTGCTTGGCATGGCAATTCCAAAGCACGGGAACTCAAGAGGCGATAGAGTGGTGGACTCCAGCTAGTTCATCACGGGCACAGCCCTCCCCACCATTGAAAGCATCTAGATGATGTTTTGCCTAGAGAAGGCGGCATCGATCATCAAGGATTTCTGCCAGCCTAACCCGACCAGCGGATACACATCTGTAATAATCCCATCTTCCACCACTTAGCCCATAGCCTTCCGTGCCTAGGTGATTTAAGTGTTTGTCTTAAATGCTGTCAGTTGCCAAGCATAAGGAAGAAGAGATAAAAAATGGCAATTATCTTCTACCATCAGTTATGTTGCATTTTATCCATAAATTCCATCAATAAATAATAGTTTAGACAATTGTGTTTATACCAGGGCAGCCATCTTCATCAGACCAGTCTCCACAGTCATTCTCTCCATCACATTTCCACCATATTGGTACACATTTTTCATTCTGGCAACTGAACTGAAAGTACTTCATGCAAGAAGGTGCTTCGGTGGGATATCCTGCAAAGATTCAAAAACCATGAATAACTGATCAGGATTTGTTTTTTCAAAAAAAATTAGCAACTTGATAAGAAATGCAAGAAATAAAACTGATGCACACTGTGTAAAGTAATTCATTTCACGAGAAGGAGAAATTGCTGGCAATGTATTCATGGTCTATCCCAAATTGTGAAGTCAGTTAAACCAACCTTATTAGTAGATGCAAGGAACTGCAGATGCTGGCTAACAAAAAAAGACACAATGTGCTGAAGTAACTCAGCAGGCCAGAAACGCCAGCTATCTGTGTTTTCCAGAGATGCTACCTGACCCTCTGAACTACTCCAGCAAGTTGTGTAACTTATTGCTAGTCTGGAGCTGCCAAGAGGACCAAACTGGGCAAGAACTAACAGATTTATTTTCCAAACGCCAAAAGTGAACCAGGTCAGTTTTAAAATCTGATATTTTAATGCTTGCTATTATTAGCTTTCTTAAAAAAATCCTATTTAATCATCGGTCAAATTGCCCAGTGCTGTGGTAAGATTCAAAGTCATTTCTCTAAATCATTGGTTGAAAACCCTGACTGTGAGACCAGTAGTTAAATGCTACGTTATCATATCTGTTTTGCAAAGAAAAAAAAAATGTTTTTAATCAAAGCTAAAGATAGATTTTATACTAACAACAACGGCCAGGGTGTAGATAAGACTTTGTATACTTACTACAATTTGTTTCATCTGAGTAATCGCCACAGTCATCCACCCCATCACATTTCCATTCCATGCTAATGCACACTCCATTCCAGCATTTGAAACTGAAGGGCTCACAGGATCGATTGAACTCCGCTGTCCCGCCTATCAATACAAGCATCAATAGGATTCGATCGTAGATTATTATCAATTCAGATAAGTTAATAATTATCATTTAAACTTTAAAGCAATAAATGCTGGAAGTGGGCTAACTATTGTTGTAGATCTCAGGAACCTTTTTAAATAATGCTAGTCGCTTGCACTTTGGTCAAATAAAGAATCCCACCTGAAGCATTAACTAATTTTTCTCTTTTCTAAATAACCTACTGACATCAAAGAGTCATAGAACACAGAAACAAGCCTTTCTGCTCAACTTGCCTGTGTTGACCAAGATGCCCCATCCACACTAGACCCACCTGCCAGCAGTTGGCCCATATCCCTCTAAACATTTTCTATCCATGTACCTGTTCAAATGTCTTTTAATTGTTATGTTACCTGCTTCGACTACTGCTCTGGCTGCTTGTTCCATACACCCACAATCTGCTGTGTGAAAAAGGTTGCCCTCAGGTGCCTATTAAATCTTTCCTCACCTGAAACTCATGCCCCTGGTGACTGATTCCCCGAGTTGCCCAACATATCAAAAGCCCCTGAGCATTCACACTATCTATTTCCCTCATAATCATATACACCTCTCTCAGATCGCCCCTAAGACTACTGCGCTATGAGAAATAACGTCCTAGCCTGCCCAACCTCTCCCTTTAGCTCAGGCCCTCAAGTCATGGCAATAGCCTCGTAAATCATCTCTGCACTCTATCCAGCTTAACCATATTCTTCCGATACCAGAGTGATCTAAACAGAACACAATACTCCAAATGTGGCCTCACAAATGTATTATATAACTGTAACATAACATTCCAACTTCTATGTGCAGGAAAGAACTGCAGAGGTTGGTTTAAATCGAAGGTAGACACAAAACACTGGAGTAACTCAGCGGGACAGGCAGCATCTCTGGAGAGAAGGAATGGGTGACGTATCGGGTCGAGACCCTTCTTCAGTCTGAAGAAGGGTCTCGACACAAAACGTCACCCATTCCTTCTCTCCAGAGATGCTGCGTGTCCCACTGAGTTACACCAGCATTTTGTGTCTACACCCCAACTTCTATACCCAATACCCTAACTGATGAAGGCCAATGTAAAGAAAGCCTTCTTGACCACCCTATCTACTTGTGGTGCCACTCTCAAGGAACTGTACCAGCCCTCTAGATCTCTCTGCTCTACAACACTCCCCAGGGCCCTGCCATTCACTGTCAAGATCCTGCCCTCATCAGACTTCCCAAAATACAGCAATTGCCTGCATTAAACTCCATTAACAATTCCAAAGGCCACAGGCCAAACGGATCAAAATCCTGCTGTAATTGTTGATAACCATCTACAATATCTACAATACCGCCCACTGTAGTGTCCCCTGCAAACTTACTAATCAGGCCTTCTTCATTCTAATCCAAATCATATATATAGACCACAAACAGCAATGGGCCCAGCACCGGTCCCTGAGGCACACCACTAGTCACAGGCCTCCAGTCCGAACAAAAACCTTCCACCTTCACCTTCTGCTTATTTGCATGAAGCCAATTCTCTATCCAGTCAGTTATATCTCCCTGGATCCCAAGCGATCTAACCTTCCAAAGAAGCCTACCATGTAGAATCTTATCAAATGCCTCGTTGAAGTCCTTATGGACAACGTCTGTGGCTTTGCCCTCATCAACCTTCTTGGCTACTCCTTCAAAAAACTCAACCAGAATTACAAGATACAATCTCCCACGTACAAATCTCCTGTCTATCCAATTCCATATATATCTATCTAACGGAACTCTCTCCATTAACGAACACAAAAAGCTGGAGTAACTCAGCAGGGCAGGCAACATCTCAAGAGAGAAGGAATAGGTGACGTTTTAGGTCGAGACCCTTCTTCAGAAGAAGTCGTAAGAAGGGTCTCAACCTGAAACGTCACCCATTCCTTCTCTCCAGAGATCCTGCCTGTCCCGCTGAGTTACTCCAGCATTTTGGATCTATTTTCGGTTGTTCCTTCCTACACCTCTCCATTACTTTCCGACCACAGATGTTAGGCTCACTGGTCTATAATTCCTAGGCTTTTCCTTACAGCCACTTCATTAAAAAAAGGCACAAAATTAGCCACCCTCTAGTCTTTTGGCACATCATTTGCATCTAATGATTTACATATCTTTGCCCGGGAGATTTATCTACTTTTATTTTATGGAGAGCCAAGTTTCCATGCGAGGCTCAATAATTCAGAATTGCCAGGTCCAATCTACTCCAGGGCCTTGTGTAGATGAACTAAACTCCCAAATGTTGATCAATCCTGAATAACAGGCCCATCACAGATATTGATAGAAATTTCAACTGTCCCAAGAAGCCTGCCAGCCAATGTTTCTAGCTAAACACCAATAGTTCCGGCAAGATAAACATTAAGCTTTCCAATCACGAGGAAAGGGCACACACTTCTACCTCAGTCAGCAGCTTTAATTTGGCATAAGGAATCACCAACTCATAAGGTATTGCTTTCCCTGTTTAAAATTTGGATTAGAAACACAAAATAGTCTCAATGGGAAGAGGATATAATGAATAACAGATAAACTGCTGGTGATTTTTCAGTCTTTATCAAACTGCAAGAGTCAGTGAATTTGTACATGTCAACGCTGATTGTCAAAACCCCACCAGCAAATTAATTTTTAAATATCCAATTTCTGCTTTCCAGCTATGGATTAGTTTCAACTCCAATAGTTACATTCACTGTTGAAAAACTGAGTCACATTTGGATTGAACTCGTGATTCAGTATTTTTTTCCTGAGAAATGCTGCAAACAGGGGAACAAAAGAACATTTATGTAATCTGAGATTTTCTATGCATTCTTCAAATTCCTAACGCCAGTCGGTATTTTACCAATTATCTTTGTTATTCTGGGTCATGCTTGGTTTGAGTTGAATGTTTCTCATGCATACAAGCATAACTGTAGATTACAGTCAGTTGTGAAAATAACTTTGGATGGGACATTACTTGCGCTTTTAATATGTGTGGATGCATCCTACTTCAGCGGACATTTAGTCTCAACAATATAAAGTAGAAAAAGGCGGGGTGGAAAAGGTTTCACAAAGCAAAGTTTTAAAATGGTTATGAAATGTTCTCAGTGAGCAGATATAAGGCCAAATGAAATCAGTATTTCTGAGAATTGATGCCCAATGTGTCGATTAAAGTAATTTCAGCCAGGATAGTGTGCAGGGCTCCATAATTGACAAACTCTAACAACCAGGCAAAAAATAAAAGACGGTACAGTTATTTTGTCAGAATTCCTGCTCCTGCTGACTGCTCAATTGACCCATGCACACTAGTTAACGATCCGTCTTAGATGTAACACTATCCAAAGTTATAAAAGCCGATTGCCACTTGGTCGCAATGCCTATACAGTTGCTCCTCAACTTACGATGGGGTCACGTTCCGATAAACCCATCGCAAACCGAAAATATCATAAGTCGAAAATGCATTTGATACATCTGATCACGTGGCCGGAAGCGAGCTGCGGCTCGCTGCCAATGCCCAGCTTTTGCACCATTGTAAAGTCGAAGCATCGTAAGTCAAGGCATCATAAGCTGAGGAGCATCTGTATGTAGAATGGCCACATGGAGTACAAGGAGGATCAATTTTCTTCCCCAAAATGGTCATCCAATTTGACAACGTGGTAGAACATAAATTCAATTAGCAAATCATGGTCTACAGATGTTGCCGCATATGGTTTTAATATGATAGAGAATACTGAAGAGAACGTACTACAAGATGCGTAATTTGGATCTTCATCTGAAGCATCATCACATTGTTGGGTTCCATCACAAACCATCTCTTTCGGCAGGCATTGACGTCCATTCTTACAGGCAAACTCAAAATATCGAGAACACAATGGGTCTGGCAAAATTAATAAAAGGAAGCGTGGTAACATTCAGGTTTAATATTTCAATACAGCAGCAACTCTCACTTCCACAGATCCTACACGAAAATCATCTCAAGCCATTTCAAAATGCAGGAATATCTTATTATTAACGTCTGGGAAAGTGGGAATCACATACCCTTAAGTTGGAATATCGAATGTGCATTCCATGAATTTTACATTGGGCATTTATAACAGATTATATTGAAAAGTAGGAAGGAAAAACAACTACAGTGCAGTCACCTGAATCTTAGGAATTCAGAAACAAAGTATTGGGAAGCAAGTAGTACAAGAATTTAATTACATAAAATGTAAAATAATTCCACATACAAATCTAAGTAGAACCTTAAATTCCCTTGATCAAAAATTACTTGTCCTATTATTAACTATGATAAAGATATCACTATGAACAAGTTTTTTCAATAATTTCTACTTCTGCATGAATAATAATCAATTTTATTTTAACTCATCTAAAATGTTAATATACAATCATGTTATATTTTATGTGAGCTTTTTAATGCACCAATGTGCTATATATTGCTATTCCAATCTCAATATTACAGAGCAGCCAAACTGAATTATGTATGTATAATTATGGAGCTGTGGAATTGTACAGCATGGGAAGAGGCCATTCTGCCCATCTGGTTCTGACTAACCAGTTTTTCTTTCGTATTAATCTCATTGCCCAGCACTTAGTCTCTAGGTCTCCATGTCAAAGCAATTCAATTGGCATTCTAGACATTTCTTAAAAGTAGACCGTTGAAGTCATAGTTGAGAGTTTTAAAAAAACGTTAAAGTACTCACTGCAGTTTTGCTCATCTAATCCATCTGGACAGTCTGTGACACCATTGCAACGTTCAGTCATTCCAATACATGTACCATTTTTACATTTAAATCCATTGCAATCTGTCTTCGCTGCGTGATAGCATATGATTGAGAAGAAAATGCATCAAGACATTTTGGAAACAAAAGAGCACGTTCAACTTCTATTATATGTACTAATTCGCCAACACTATTCTGATATTATGTTGACTTTTACAAATAGTTACAAAACTAAGCTAGAATTTACTTAATGTACCTAATTGACTTGAATTTCACATTGAGTAATGTAACCTAATTGAAAAATGAAAATAGATGTGAAAAAGCTAAACAAAAATCATTTCTGCACACATTGAGATCTTCATAATTCAGGTACAGATTAACTTTGCTTCATTTGTCTTAATACTGAACAGAGGGGCAAAACATAGACTCAGAACTTTGGCCCACAATTTTGTGCTGAATGTGATACCACGCTAAACTAATCTCTTCTGCCCACATGCATTCCAGATCCCTCTATTCCTTGCTTGCCTATGTAATAGGCTCATAAACATCACAACCCTGATCGCTTCCACCACCACCGCTGGCAGCACGTTCTAGGCATCCACCACTCTGGGTGGAAGGAAAAATAAATAAACTTGCCCCAAACTGACCTTCCAGTTATTCCCTTGAGTCTGTCAACGTTTCCACATTGGGGAAAAAGTTTTGATTGTCTACCCTATATCTGACTCTCACAATTTTATATACTATCAGGTCTCCCCTTAGAATCTGATGTTCCAGAAAAAAAACCAATCCAAGTTTGTCCAACCTCCCTTTATAGTAAATACCCTCTAATCCAGGAGGCATTCTGGTAAAACTCATCTGCACCCTTTCCAAAGCTTCCACATTTCCTTCCTGTAATGTGGTGATCAGAACAGCACACAAATTCGGCCTAACCAATATTATATAAAGCTGCAATACGATTTCCTGACTGTTGTACTCATTGGCTCAAGAAATGAAGGCAAACATACAAGTTGCTTTCTTTGCCATTAGTTGTACTGCTACTTTAAGGGAGCTATGGACTTGGACCCCACAACCCCTCTGAACTTCAATGCTGTTAAGCATCTTGCCAATAACTGTATACTCTCCCCATACCTTTGACCTCCCAGATTGCATTACCTCACACTTGCCCATATTAAACTCCAGCTGCCATTTCTCCACCCTTATCTGTAACTAATTTACAATAGCTATATCCTTTGACAGCCTCTTCACTGTCCACAACAACAATTTTTTGGCGTCTGCAACCTTGCTAACCAACCCATCTACATTTATGTCCAAGTAGTTTATAAATTATATGTCATAAACAGAGGTTCCTCCATTAAACCTGTGGAAAACCATTGGTCACAAACCTCCAGCCAGATTAACACCCTTCCATCACTATTGTCTTCTATTGGTAAACTAGTTCTGAATCCAAACTACAGTCACTGTGGATCCCACACATCTTAATCTTCTGAACACAAAAAGCTGGAATAACTCAGCGGGACAGACAGCATCTCTGGAGAGAAGGAATAGGTGACGTTTCGGAAGAACGGTCTCAACCCGAAATGTCACCCATTCTTTCCCTCCAGAGATGCTGCCTGTCCCACTGAGTAACTCCAGCTTTTTGTGTCCATCTTCGGTTTAAACCAGCATCTGCAGTTCCTTCCAACACTCTTAATCTTCTGGGTCAGCCTACCATCAGGGACTCTGTCAAATGCCTTTGTCGCATCGTTAAAACACTCTATCTAGTTTCAAGACGTGATCTGCTGGGGATAAAACCGTTCTACCTGTCCCCAATTATCCCATACTCTTCCAAGTGCGAGTAGATCTTATCCCAAAGAATCTTGTGCAATAGCTTCCCTACCACTGACAAGAGGATCAGGGGTCTGCAAACTCCTGGATTATCTCTAGTTCCTTTCTTAAAGGAACAACATTTAACAGTTGGTTAAATTAACTGTATAAAATGTTAATATCAATTTAGGCAATTTATCATTAGAACGATTTATCAAACAATTCCAAGATCATCACACACTCAAAGTGACTAAAATTCATATCCACTATTTGCAAGGCCAATAAATCACAACAACTATATTTCTATTAAGATTATTTTCATAAATTAGACTAATCCACACAGAAATATTAAAAATTACTTGCTTTCTTCTGCTAAACTGTAATTTATCGTATTAAGTAAGTAAAAACCATGTAGACGTTTTGTGCTTTCTAAGTTTAAAACATTTGGATTATTATTTCCTGTTCACCTCCTCTTCCACCTGTACTCATAAATACATTTATATAGAATACACTGGTAGACAGAGACATTCATAACCTGCTTTTGATTCAAATATAAAAGACTATTACCTGGTCTGAACTTTTGACACTATTAAAATATCTTAGTTAAATATTATCAAATTCCAGACTGTACTGCCAAGACACAAAAAGACATGAATACCACAGGCATCCCACAGGATTCTCACCACAGAGATTAGTGTCTTCATCACTTTCATCAAAGCAATCATCATCTCCATCACAAAGCCACTCATGCTGGATGCAGTTACCATTATGGCATGTAAAGTCCAGAGGGTCACAGCTTTGCTTATTTGCTAAAGAAAATATTTGTATTTAGTGAATGTTCCAGAAAATCATCAATATAATTATACACGCTTCTAGAGATAACAATGCTCTGCTACATACGGCAGCAAAGGTGCAATCTCGACAAACTTCATTCTTCACATAGAGGGCAGTGGTTTTCAATTAAATGAATAGCTCAAGTGTCAAATGGAGCAGATAATTTACAGTGCCACATAAATTAAATTTGCTACTTTTGAAAGTGTCATGTTGAAAACATTCAAATGTGACATTTCATCAAGCAACATGATATGGATTAGCTCCCAATTTGCAATAAATTGCACAGTTTCCTCAAAGCAGGGGTCACAGCATCGTAGAATATAGACACAGGCCATTCAGTCCAACTTGCCCTAGCCAACCGTGAATATCTCTGTTTACACTATATCCCAGCACCTGGTGCATTGCCTTCTATGCCCAAGGGAGTTAAGTGCTCATCTAGATACTCCTTACATGCTACCAGCCACCCACCTTCAACTTCTCTCTCAAGCGTACACTCCAGGTACTTGGCACTCTCTGGGTGAAGGAGATTCCCCTCAGATTCCCTCTAAATCACTTCAAGTTTACCCTAATCCTGCCTGTGATTTTCTGTAACCCCTCTTAGCCTTTATAATTTCCCTTTTAAGTACCTCCCGACATTTCTTATATTCTAAACATGCCTTGCTCGCCATTATTCCCTTATCTGTACGCATGCTTTTTAATTTTTTTATCCAACCCTCAATACCCCTTGACATCCAAAACCTCACACGAATTCTGTGGTCTTGTACATGTGGTTCTGATTGTTACATGAGGGTAAACATACCCAATTGAAAATGAAATATCTTTCCTATGCTCCAGCCAATTCATAACCCATCCATCGCTAAATTTATTTGCCAATGAAACAAAATTTAAAAAGATCAAATTTAATAACCATAACTTTACTGTGTTTATCTTTCATAAGTATTATAATCTATTTCTGGGTCCTGGCTCTCCTGCTTCATTGTGGAAGCTGGAGCTGTTCTGAAACACATATTAATCAAATAAATGACCAATGGACTGGAAATGAACTGTGGTGTTTGGAAAAGAAATACAGAACATTGCTTATTTTTAAACTCAATTTGAACATTTTCCAAATTGAGCTGAGTGAATATCACATTACTCTGCGAGAGAACAACTTAAATAATCAGGAATAAATAAGGTTGAATGAAGCAAGTTCACACAAGTACGTGGTTACTTACAGGTGCAGTTTGCTTCATCTGACCAATCTCGGCAGTCATTGTCCCCATCACATATCCATGAGTTGCGGATGCACAAGCCATTGGCACAAGTAAACTCATCAGTCGTACAGGTATTAAATGCTGTTGAGGTTTAGAGAAACGAAAATTGTAATACCAGTTATATACACAGAAGGCTGAATTTATAGGAAGGAACTGCAGATGTTGGTTTAAACCGAAGATAGACACAAAAACCTGAAGCAACTCAGCGGGACAGGCGGCATCTCTGGAGAGAAGTAATGGGTGATGTTTCAGGTTGAGACCCTTCTTCAGACTAGTCTGAAGAAGGGTCTCGACCCAAAACGTCACCCATTCCTTCTCTCCAGAGATGCTGCTTGTCCAACTGATTTACTCCAGCTTTTTGTGTCCATCTTAGACTGAAATAATATATCTGCACACTTATTATTTGACTTTAAAAAAGCCACAAGATATTTCTCAACTCAAATGGATCGATGGCAATGTAACCATGTGCAGTTATTTAACCTTATATTAATAAATATTTTACATCAGGTGAATACACCGTCAAATCTAAATGCTTGATTTGGTAGTTGGCTCTACTTTATATTTAGAATAAAACCCCATTGTTTAGAGCAAATAAATTATTGTTCACTTGAACAGCCAAGGGCCAACTTTGCCACACCACAAAGATTACACATCTTATTTGTTTATCCCTAAACTTTAAAAACAAATTATTGCAGCCTGCAGTTAAAAGAACTTTAATTCATCACTTGCAGGTTGAGTCCAAGAAATGGGAAAAAACATTTTTGCAACGGAATAAATAGCCAGTCATTGACATAATAATGAAGACATCCTTATTTAAAAGGTGTATTCATCGTCTATTTTAACATTTCTACATTTTGACTGGGAGCCAATGCTAATGGTCCTCAGTTGGTTACAAGGAATCTGTTGCTTTTCACAAAGTTGGTGATGCAATAACATGCTGCCAGGGTAAGTGTGGAAGCAGACATGATAGCAACATTTAGCAGGCATTTAGACAGGTACGGATACAGGTACGCAGTCTTGTGCAGGCGGATGGGATTAGTTCAAACTGGCAATATGATAGCGCAGGCATTGTGGGCTGAAGGGCTTGTTGTATCTTCTAAGAAATAACACCATTTAGTACAAACTTCTCAACAAAAATCTTGATAAATATTGATCTCTTGCATGGGAAGGATCACGATTAACCTCCAATTGGTTACATTCAAATTTCTCTTCCATCTTAAAACAGGTTAAATTATATTGGAGCAGGATACAATTTTGTGATACGTTAGAATTGGAATATCAAACATGATCTCGTAACGCCATGGCCCCTCCCATCAAACATGACCAATTTCAGCAACGGGGATGTGGAGGATCTGAAATCACAGAAAAGGAATGGGCCATACAGGAAACTATTTCAGCTCCTGCACTTGATCAGACCGAGGTTGCTGCATGCCCCCTGGTGGAGATGAGTTTAAAGTGCAAAACATTTATAACAAGAGAGTCAAGAGTGTTTGTGTCTGCGTGTGCCCGAGTGTGTGTGTGTGTGTGTGTGTGTGTGTGCCCGAGTGTGTGTGTGTGTGTGAGTGTGTGTGTGCCCATGTGTGTGTGTGTGTCTGTGTGTCCCAGTGTGTGTGTGTGTGTGTGTGTGTGTGTGTGTGCCCGAGTGTGTGTGTGCTTGTGGCCCGAGTGTGTGTGTGTGTGTGTGTGCCCGTGTGTCTGTGTGTCCCAGTGTGTGTGTGTGTGTGTGTGTCTGTGTGTCCCAGTGTGTGTGTGTGTGTGTGTGTGTGTCTGTGTGTCCCAGAGTGTGTGTGTGCGTGTGTGCCCGAGTGTGTGTGTGTGTGTGTGTGCGTGTGTGCCCACGTGTGTGTGTGTCTGTGCCTTTGTGAATCTGTGCCTTTTGTGTCTGTGTCTGCGGGAATTTTTATATACCTGCCGGAGGAGGTTGTTGAGAAAGGCACTATCACAATGTTTAAGAAACCTTTAGACAGTTACATGGATAGGACTGATTTAGAGGGGTATGGGCCAACCACAGGCTAAACACTGTATACCTCACGTGCGCTACTCTACATAGTTGTGAGGATATTTGGACATTTTAGGGATATTGAAGTGGAAGTCCTGTGACGGTGCAGAGCCTTGCCGCTGATCTTCAACATATGGAATCATACAACCAACCGATCTTTAAATGGAGGCCGGCCATAACAAAACTATAACACAACAATTTGGCAGAGGATAATTATTTAGAAAATGTGGATAAAGGTATTAAGCCACTTACTGCAGTGCTCCTCATCACTATTATCTCCACAGTCATCTTCACGATCGCACACGTATGCTGCTGGAATACAGATCCCCGAAGATCGACACTTAAACTGAGATTTGAGATCACAAAGACCCGTGGCTGTGAAACAGGTAAAAAGGGTTCATGCTTACCAACCAGTGTTTGTACATGATAAGATTAAAATTGCCGTCCCGTTTTACCAGGACCAAAGAAATCCACAGAACGGCTGAATTTCTATTAAACCGGTAAGCACAATGACTTTCATAAACAACATGCTTGGCAGACTAAAGAAGTCTGAAGAAGGGTCTCGACCCGAAACGTCACCCATTCCTTCTCTCCCGAGATGCTGCCCGACCTGCTGAGTTACTCCAGCATTTTGTGAATAAATACCTGGCAGACTAAAGGAAACACGGGTGAAAAGGATAAAATTGTAAGGTTTAACTGGTGAGGCCTTACACCACAACTCACAAGTTTCAGTTACGCCATGGAAAATTTTATTATTGTCGCATTATTTCAGAGATAGTTACATAATATTTATCAGGTACTAATTCCAGGTGGTACTTACGACAATCTGTTTCATCACTGTAGTCACCACAGTCATCATCATGGTCACACTTCCAAATGCTGCTGATACATTTTCCATTGGAGCATTCATACTGGCTAGGCGTGCAATTATGCTCTATAATGCAATAAAAATAAACAAAAGTTGCTCCAAGCCAAAGCCAAGTTAAAGTGCCCGTTGGGATGATTGCTAATGAATGCGTCACTTGAGGGATATAGGGGAAAACATTAAGAAATTAGGAGGGCAAAAAGGGTCATGAAATAACCTTGGCAAGTAGAATTAAAAATAATCTAATAACCTTTTACAGGTATATTAGAAGCAAGGGGGCAGCTAAGGAAAGAAGAGGTCTCCTCAGGATTCAGAGGAGCAATCTATGTGTGAGCCAGGGAATATGAACAAGATCCTAAATGAATACTTCTCCCCAGTATTCGCCAGGGAAAGGACAGAAAATAGGTGCAGGAGGCCATTTGGCCCTTCAAGCCAGCACCGCCATTCATTGTGATCATGGTTGATCATCCACAATCAGTAACCTGTGCCTGCCTTCTCCCCATATCCCCCGATTCCATTAGCCCCTAGAGCTCTATCTAACACCGGGACATGGAGGTCAGAAAGTTAAGAGAGGGATACGCTGATATTTGACAGCACCTCGGAACCAGGGAGGATGTTCTTAAAATATTAGAATACATTTGGGTGGATAAACCCCAGGGCCTGATGGGATCTATCCCAAGATGTTAATGGATGTTAGGGAGGAGATTAGTGGGATATTTATCATTCTTATAACTTTCCCAGCACTAAGAGAGATGCCCACTGGTAACAGTTGGGGCAAATGGTTTGGTTCCACGCTGTACGACTATGACTCCATGACATGGATGAAGGTTTCATTAACAGATGAACTAAAGTGGGGGGAAGTCAAAACATAAGAGAAAAGAGCTAGTTTCAGTAACTAAATTGTCAGAAACCCATCTCAGATTAAACATGAAACCGAGTTTGGGCAATTGAACTATAAGACCATTAATAACAATATTTTTATTTTAATTAATCCAAAAATCAAGACAGCATTTATAATCCTCCATTCATTGTCTTTGGGGCAATGGTGATGGAGCTTTCTGAAATTCTGTGGCTCATGAACCAGTGAGGTAGGAAATGCTAGGGTTCTGGGCCTACAACCATGAGTTAGTATGGTCCATGACACGTGAGGGTGATAGTCTCACATGCTTGCTCTCTATATCTTCCTGAGCTTGTGGGCTTGGGATATGCTGGCAAAAAAATGCCAGTACCTGCAGTGCATCTTGCAGACGATAGAAATTACAATCATGATGTGATGGTAGAGTAAATAATTTAAAGATGAAGGATGGGTGCCAACTAAGTGAGCCACTTTGTTCTGGATGGTGTTGACTATCTTTGGAGTTGCATCTATTCAAATAATTGGAGTGTAATCCACCATGCCGTGGAGATGTTTAATGGTTCTGGAGTGTCAGAGCACAATTCACATACCACAGAATTCAGCTTCTGACCACCTTTGAATCCACAGTATTTATAGGTCAATCAATTTAACTTTCAGGTCAATAGTAACTCTTAGAATATTAATGGCATGATATTTCATCATTGTAATGTCATGGGGAGGTGGCAAACCCTCATCAGAAGCAGTCATTGTTCAGCACCAAGGTAGCATGAGTGCAAACCTTCAATTTTATTCATTGTGTTTGGAATCATTTTGTTGTTATTTGGATGTTTATTCTGTTATTTTAATACAAACAATGCTACATATTTTGTAGCATTTCCAGGTTGATAGCCAATATTTAGATACGCCTGGTTCTTCTGATATGCATCACCGCACCCTTCATTGAGCCACAGCCCAATTTTGGTGGAAAACAATTTCCCAACTAATTCAACAGACCATTTCCATGGAATAACTTTTTTTCCTTCATCTTGATTTTACTAGCGGTCAAGCAGAAAAATCCTTCAGGTCTTTACCAGCTAGGCCCACATAACCCAATGCTGGGTGAGAGTAATCGATGAAGATTGGATGGATCACTTCCTCCCTGCTGGCATTAGGAAATTACACTAGGATGTCGATGAATGAATCTGCCCCATGGCCTCAACAACACAATTCTATGGTTATGAAACTATTCGCAAATTGGTTAAGTCAGCTTTAGGGCAGCCAATTCAATTCATGATGCAAATTCCTAATTATTTATGAACTGAGGTAAGAAGAAACTTTTTCACCCAGAGAGTTATGAATTTGTGGAATGGCAGTGGAGGCCAATTCACTGGATGAATTTAAAAGAGAGTTAGATAGAGGTCTAGGGGCTAGTGGAATTAAGGGATATGGGAGAAAGCAGGCACATGTTACTGATTGTGGATGATCAGCCGTGATCACAATGAATGGCAGTGCTGGCTCGAAGGGCCAAATGGCCTCCTCCTGCACCTATTTTCTATGTTTTCTATGTTTCTACATTGCAGAGGTGCCCACGCTGTGTTCGACTTCCTTCTTGTCAAGTAAATGCACAGGTTGTTTACATGCTATCTTTATAGTTTTACTTTTATTTTAATGTGGTCTTACTATTTTATTATGTAGTTTTATTATCTTCTTATGTAGTCTTAATGTCTTGAGTGGTGACGGGTAATGGAAGGAGGTATATAAAGATTATATGCACGATTATATGCACATATTCATTTTCAGTAGAAATGATCATCAGGAACATGGCAATATTTCAACTGATTTCTATCATAATATTATTTGAATCTAATAAATAAATGACATTGTGGGCCATTACACAGAATATAAAGATCACCAGCTGCAAGTAAAGGCACTCACCTTGTCGCACACAGGTGGTGTTCCTGAGATAATAACCATGTGGACATTCACAATTAACATCCCCAGATGACAAAACCAAGCTCTTCACTCCATCAGGACATACACATCGTTTCCCGTTTGGTTTCGGCAGACAAAGCAAACTGCAGGTCTTTGATACACATGCATTGCTGCCTTTAAAAGGAATTAAAAATCTCAGAAAAATTACAAACAATAATTTGAGAGTGTAAATCTGAACATCACCCGAAGGTATCACAAAATGCTGGAGTAACTCAGTAGGTCAGGCAGAATCTCTGGAGAGAAGGAATGTGTGACGTTTCGGGTCGAGATCCTTCTTCAGACTGATGGACTGAAGAAGGGTCTCGACCCGAAATGTCACACATTCCTTCTCCCCAGAGATGCTGCCTGGCCTGCTGAGTTACTCCAGCATTTTGTGATACCTTCGATTTGTACCAGCATCTGCAGTTATTTTCCTACACCTCTGAACATCACCCAATCTTTTCTCTTTCCAGATGTGACAGCATGCGTACACCGATTCTCTCCCCCTCTTTCAAAGCTGGCTCTAATCTTCAGAAATACTCGAGTGAGTTAATACATGTACATAATGTAAAACAAAGCTGCTGTTTGAGTCACTAATAATAGTTAGGTGTTCAAGTGCCCCAAATTAGATATTCTACATATTCATAATAGTCACCAGCAGAACATTAAATAGAAATTTACAGATCCTGCAGCACAGGCTTAGAATCATCAGATAACTGCTTCACTCCATCGGCCTCCTGTCCTTCATGGCCTCATGAATGGTGTCAATACCTTCAACTGTCTGAGTAAAATACTCTGGAATTCCTTTCCTGAACCTCGAATCAAACACCCCCTTAAAAGCTCTTCTTTTCTGATTAAACTTTTACTATTCTTTTTTTGGCATGGTGCAAATTATTTCCTGATAACGTTCTATGTAGCATCTTGGAACTATTTCTATATTTAAGGTACCATCCAAATGCAAGTTATTATTAATGCAATTGATTGATGCAATTAGAGCTACTTTTGGATATTAGTAAAATGTTGTGTTTTGCAATTTAATTTTGCAAACAAAACAGCTAATGTACTTATCTGGAATGCTGGAAACAAACATTTCCATTATAAATTGTTAACTTTTATTCTCCCACTAGAAGTATGCCCAGACACTTAGATGACCTGCTGATGTATGATCTTTGATGACAAAAGTATAGTCCAATAATAATTTACTGTCTTCTATGACTTCCCTTAACTTCTCATCTACGTTTTTGGCGATGCTAGAACATATTTCAGCACTGTACATATTTTGCTGGCATGCACCAAAGTAAACAGAGCAAATGTTACATCCAGAAAGATTCTGTACAGGTGTTACCTGTAGCCTTGCCCTTGTAGAAAACTTTCATATCCATTACTCCAGTTAAACCAGTGACCAAGGTTTCCACCCCCGAGCCATCATGCTTATACGCTCGAAAGATGCTCAGCTGTGACCAATCATCCCAGTAGATTTGATCCTAAAAAGAGTATTGAATAACCGAGACTCAATATTTATTGGAATTATACATGTTCATATTATTGAAACTTCCTCACTAAAAAACTCACATTCATTACAATATCTATCCTTGTATTCCACAATCTCATGAAATCTCACACTCATAATTATCAAATTGCAGTGTCTTATGTAATGTGGTAGCCAAACCCACAACCCAAAGTCTAACAAGCATTAAGCGAGTTAACAGAAGATCCTGGATGAGCCGAAAAAGTTGATCAGGGCAGTAGCAGAATTTAATACTTCATTTCAATTAGTGTTCTAGGATCCTTATGGTAACTTAAATTAGACCAGTTTAACAGAGAGAGGTAAGGGAAGCAGTTCATGTTTTTCCAGTGTCTCACCATGAACCTTTGTTGTCAAAGTGCAGTATTTTGCGATGTTGACAGACTGGTGGAGGATTTTTTCCTGTCTATGCTGAGTGTAAGGCTCGTCTTATCATAAGCTTCAGTGAATGGAGCAATAATGACTTAGAGATTGGCCTCCAAATGTGTGCAAAGGCAAGCATCATCTGCATACTACAGCTCATCTTCTGAGGTTGGTGAGGTTGAGGCTATTGCATCCTGTATATATTTTTGGAGTTCCTAGGTTGTGAAGATCATGTCTGCTGTGCATCAAGACAAACAGAATTCACTCTGGAGTTTGGGAAGCAACTCTTCGGCAACTGGGAGGAGGCAGTTGATGAGGATCCTGGCAATAATTTTCCCTGTGCCAGACAGCACGGAGACATCTCTGCAGTTCCTATAGCCTTGTCTCCATTCTTACAGACAGGCACGTCTATGGGACCTTCATCCCCAACACATCAAATCTGGCAAGATCACGAGGTTATGGACTCACCACCAATCTTTAAGTACCATCAGCTCCTGAGACATTGCTGCTTTTTCAGCTGTGATATGGACCTTGACTTGTTATTAGTGGCAGCAAGACCGAACCAAACAGGTTGCTTTGGAATCCAGTCAAGGGCACGTACATCAAGGACATAGTTGTAGTTGAGGAGGTGTCCGAGGTGTTCCTTCCAGTGGACACTAGCCTGATGGTTTCAGTCCTATACAGCTATGGTTCATCAGTGAATCATCACCCGAGTCAACAGGATGTGCACTCAAGTCCCATGCCAAAGATTTAAGCATAAAACCTAACCTGATGCAGAGGGAATAGCGCAATGCTGAAGACGCCATTTTTAAGACGAGATCGTAAATCTTGGTTCTTTCTGACTTTTTAGGTGGAGGCAACAATTCATGATAACGAAAGGGCAGGGCAATTATTCTCAGTGATCTGACCAATATTTACCCTTCAATTAACATCTTACAAACAAAGTTTATCCGGTGATTATCCCATTTCTGTTGTTAAGGAGTTTGACAAAAACATTTGCTACATTACAACAGCAAGTTGATTTTAATTTTACTTTGCTGGGCGTTGGACTGTTTTGAGGCACTGAAAGATGCTATTAAATGATAAGTATTAAAAATAAAAGCCTATTTGCCAGAATTGCTCATGAAGACAGACTTGCCAGAGAATGGCACCCAGCACTTGAAGAACTGACCCTGTATACTTTTGCTTTGGTGCTTGCTTTTGAAAAGCTCCACAAAAAACTCCAGAAAATTAAAGAACTAATTTTATGAAAAGGAGTAACCAGCCAAATCACTTGCTTATTTATTTCAATGCTAAAGAAACTCAAAATAACCCAATACCAGAAGGGGATAGTTTCACAGCTAAATTTCTGAAGGATTAGAAATCATATATGAGACTACATCAGCATTTGATTTGATAAGTATCACAATTCAAAAATCATTCTGACCAGCCACTGGCCCAACAATCAAAGCCATTTACCTTGAAGACACTGATAGCATATGGATGAGGAAGGTTCTGTATTAGTACTGATCTCTGACCACCATTTAAATCTGCTCTTTCAATACGATCAACATAAGCTTCAGTCCAGTAGATCCAAGATCCATCCACAGTAATTCCGTTAGGCCATCTAATACCATCAGAAATGAGTCGAGTGGCGTGTGATGCATCCATCTCACTTCTGTAAATTCCAACTGCATCTTTTCCCCAGTCTGTCCAAAACATCAGTCTAAAGAGAGATTTCCAAGACAGTTATAATTTGCCTTCTTACACAATATAGGTTCAAAGAAATTCACACCACATTAGGAGATTATGGGACCTAGAGCCTCAATTCTGGCATTCTAATGTACTTTTCCAGTTCTTGGCAGTCAAGGTAAAGCCCATCAAACGCATATCCAAGTACTTTAAATTCAATACGGGTTCATCGCCAATCACCCGCAGTGACAATCATTGTCAACTTGCTTTTCAACTGTTTAGATGAATGCTTGATATTTTTCCTTCCTTGTTATTGATGCTCTGCCAAGTGACACAAACCCTCGCTATCTCATCTGTGTAAGCCCTTTTAATTTTATGTATCAATTAATATTCCCTCAGCCTTCACTGTTCCAAAGAAAACAAGCAGTCAATCCTGCCACAGAACTAATATTTTCCAGTCTTGGCATTGTCCCAGTGTATCCACTCCGTGCCTCCCAAGTGCTTTCACATCTCTCCTCACAGATGACGACCAGAAATGTACAACTAATCAATGTTTTCCATTTCCAAAATAAGCTCCCTGTGCCCTGGCCAATATGGAGCGCTGTTAACATGGCATTTACAGCTACTTCAGATTTATGCACAAGCTTTCCAATAACCCTCTGCTTCTCAATGTTTTTCAGAAGTTTATCATCAATTGCATATCCTCCACTTGTCTGCCGTCCGGAAATGCACTACACCTTGTTTCTCCAAATCCAATTCCAATGGCCCAATGAGTCCATTTACATCTCCCTGCCACTTGCAACTTTCTTCCCAGAAACCACAAAACTACAAAGACACCAGTTTAGGAACATGGAGCGTACCCAAGTCCTCTACTTCTCTTCAGTCCAGTCACCTACATCAAGTTTATATAAATCCTATTAAATGTGGACAATAAATCTGACTGGATCCCCAGATGAACAACATAGAGGTTGCAGATTGGACATCCGTCTCCCCACTTCTACTTTCAACATCAAAAATGAGGACACGGGGTCTAGGTATTTTAGAACTAAATGATTTCTGTTGATAATTGACATGCATTATCCACCCAAATAGCTCACTAAATAAATGGACCATCAAATCAAGGCGATGGCAACTATACTTAGGAAAGGAAAGCAGTTTGGTCTATAAAAAGCTGCTTACAATACCTCTTGTAATATGACGTTGATCCACTGGATGGCGCAAAAACATTCAGTGTATAATGTCTATCAGCACCCTCTAGTGTTATGAAAATCTAACTTCATTGAGTCAACTTAGAGCCATGGAGTATTACAGCATGGAAACAAGCCTTTCATGTGGCTAAGATGTGGCTGAGCTACAATCCCATTTGCCAACTTGACAAACACCAAAATGAATATAACTACTTCATAAAAACATCAACATCCAGAATTCTGAAGAAGGGTCTCGACCTGAAACGTCGCCCATTCCTTCTCTCCAGTGATGCTGCCTGTCCCGCTGAGTTACTCCAGCATTTTGTGTCTAACTCTAATTCAATGGCAACTGATCTCACCATAGTTTAGACAGACCTTATAGGAAGGCTTTATTTTCAAATACAGAAGTGGTCTGTCTGTTTTTGTTGGGACAGTGCCAGTACAAAAAGGAGTTAATGTAGGTATGGTGTAATCAGCCCAGGTCATCTGATTATCACATAATTGCTCACCATGGTAGAGGAAGATTAAAAAACGAAAAGGTCCCAGACTGGACCAGCAAAGTATTTAGGGCACTTTTAAGTGCATTGATGCCTTCTTTGCATGTGCACACAAGGGCTTCGGATCAAAGCTGTAAAGATTTGCTGGTTAGAACTACTGTGGAATCTGCATGACATTTTGAGAGTCTTTTTCCCAAACGGGAAGTGTAACTCTCCACAGCAATCTATCGATCTTCATATCACAACAAATGATATTAAACATACAAGGACACGTTCAAAAATGTTCAAAACTTACCCTAAAGTGGGAACTAGTACAAGAGCCCTTGGACGGTCCAATATGGTGGAATTCAAGAGAGTGAGACGAAGGTCACCATCAGGGTTAGAAACCTAATAAGTAATTAAAATAAAATAAAATTTGTATTTATGGTCCTCCTTAAGCTTTGTTAGTGTCCAAATGAGATTGGAGTTCCCACTTGCTGCTGTGGAATGTATTGATGCCACATTGTTTGCATTAAAACATTTAATTTATTATTTGGAATCATAAAAACACCACAATGCAAGAGGAGGTGTAGGAAAATAACTGCAGATGCTGGTACAAATCAAAGGTATTTATTCACAAAATGCTGGAGTAACTCAGCAGGTCAGACAGCATCTCAAGAGAGAAGGAATGGGTGACGTTTCGGGTCCAGACCCTTCTTCAGACTGATGTCAGGGAGGCGGGACAAAGAAAGGATATAGGTGGAGACAGGAAGATAGAGGGAGAAGTGGGAAGGGGAGGGGAAGAGAGGGACAGAGGAACTATCTAAAGTTGGAGAAGTTAATGTTCATACCGCTGGGCTGCAAGCTGCCCAAGCGAAATATGAGGCGCTGTTCCTCCAATTTCCGGTGGGTCTCACTATGGCACTGGACGAGGCCCGTGACAGAAAGGTCAGACTGGGAGTGGGAGGGGGAGTTGAAGTGCTCAGCCACCGGGAGATCAGGTTGGTTAAGGCGGACTGAGCGAAGGTGTTGAGCGAAATGATCGCCGAGACTGCGTTTGGTTTCGCCGATGTAAAGAGGATATCAGTCATCGTAATGACAAACTTAAAACTGGTTAAACTGAGTTGTCCATATATTATTTTTAAATGCCATCTAAATGCAAACATTCAGCTGCAATGCTTCATCAGGGAACGTTTCACAGCAAGGTACATGCTCCACGTTTTGGTACTCCCTCCATGAAAACACCTGAAGAGCAACTCAAATTCCTTCCATTCGCAGCATCTCTATTTTATAGTAGGTTTCATATTCAAAAGATTTGCAACGGCCAAACTGAACCTTGTTACAAACATCATACAAATGGCGAATTACACTTTTTACATTGTACATTTTATTGGGTGATAATTGACTAAATACATTGTACCTTACCATTGTTCCTTTCCAAAACTGCTCAAGAAAATTGCCTTCTGGAACCACTATTTTTTTTATTCGGTGAAGGTACAACCCTTACTCTGTTGACTATGGTTGAAGATTCACTCATTGAGCAAATGTAGTGTGTTATAATTACTCTCTTACTTTCACTTTGTAGATGATAGAAAGACTTGGGGGGTCAGTTGAATCAAGTCAATCATAATACTCAGGTTCTGACCTGCTGACGTTGTGAATCTGTGGAATTCTCTGCCTCAGAAGGCAGTGGAGGCCAATTCTCTGAATGCATTCAAGAGAGAGCTAGATAGAGCTCTTAAGGATAGCGGAGTCAGGGGGTATGGGGAGAAGACAGGAACGGGGTACTGATTGAGAATGATCAGCCATGATCACATTGAATGGTGGTGCTGGCTCGAAGGGCCGAATAGCCTACTCCAGCACCTATTGTCTATTGGCTATTGTCTGCTTATGCAGCCACTGTATTTACTCTCTGCTCTTGTTAGGACTCTGTTCAAATTTACTCTCAGGACTATTTGGGTGTGAAATTCAATGATGGTAATGCCATTGAATGTTGAGAGGAGGTGGTTAGGAGATCAGCCCATCATTGGATGGGAGTGATTCATCTGACATTCATGATGTGTTTGCCACATCAGTCCCAACTCAAATGTGGTTGGGTGGTCATGCTTCATTTGGGCATTGACTACTTCATGATCTGAGAAAATGGAAATGGAACCAAACACTGTGCGGCCATCAGCCAACAAACCCACTTCCACGTCTTGACTGAGAACTTATCTTTGATGAAACCACCGATGATCAATGGGCGTAGCACATTATCCTGAAGAATTCCCGCACTGATATGCTGGGGCTGGGATGACTGGCCTTCCACCACAAGCCTCTGTGCAGAGATCCCTAACCTTAATACAGTTCTCACTAAAGTTAATTTTAGTAGGGTTATTTAATGTTACATTCAAATAGCTAATGCCTGATGTCAAAGGCAGTCACGTTCTTCGCTCTGGGTTTCAGATCTATTGTTTAAGTTTTGGTCAAGGTTCTAGCGAGCTTTGAACTGGAGTGATCCTTTCGAAACCCAAACTGAGCACCGTTGACAGGTTATTGCTGGATAAATGCGGGTGTCTCATTTATTTATTTAAGTTCGTGGAATTCTAATACACCATCTTCAGGAGAAGGAGAAGAAATACTTGAGAAATTCCTCATTCCTGTAGCTGAATACACACAGCTTATATGCTGTGGCTATAATAGCTAAACGTTACACCTTTTATCCTGAATCTGTAAACTGTGGATGGCTTGATTGTAATCATGTATAGACTTTTTGCTGACTGGATAGCATGCAACAAAAAGCTTTTCACTGTGCAAATAACTTCTCAGATTCATATTATACGACATCCAATTTCACTCTAGCATTGGTAAGTTACTCCTAAAAGAGGAGTCTGACAAAGAAGCAGCCGACTAGTCCTAATACTTCAGTTCTAATCATTACAATTATTCTCCCAACAAATCACTCTCTGCCCTCCCCACCCACTTTCTTCCTTCCCCATTCATGCTTGGTCACCAACTATGAAGTAAATTGGGTCTAAACATTTCATGCATTCTAAGTTTTAAAAATATTTCATACTTGTGCAATATATGCACTAGACTTGCCTCAAGTTTCTTTGCTCCAGCATCTATCCAGTACAGAAGCCGGCTAATGGAGTCAAAGGCTAGAGCTTCCACAGCCTGCAAGCCATCATTGATTATTATATTCTGGCCAGTGTTCCCATTTAAGCACAAACGCTGAGGAAAAAGAATACCAATGACTAAATTACAACAGTAATCTTAAAGCGCAATCACAAACTAGCAATGTAGCAATGCCTCAGTATTACATATTACGAGACCTCTCTAAGAAAGATTTTACCATCCACTTCTGCCAAGGTATGTAAAATTTAATAAATTAATTTTTATAAATAAATGCACCAAATTCAAGTCAATTTAAATGACGACATTATATCAATGTCGTTAAGATATTCTGGTCTGAAATGTAGGATCTCTTTAGGAAAATTCCTACAAATTTCAGTAGACTCCCTAAATGAAAGTGTACCATTTACTTTCATGTTTCCATTGTTGAAAATGTGCCACCTGGGACCAAGTCAGGGCCTGTGAGTATTAAGCAGGGAGCAATGAAATAGGTTATGGGGGATTTATTGGGGCAAGGGTCAGGCTGGTGATTATTTTGGGGAGGGGGTGATGTGGTGGAAGTGCTGTCTGTGATTAATTAAGTAGCCAAACCAAGGGGTAGAGGAGATTGGGTGAAAGAAATTGGACAGTGGACCACAGAAGCAAGACAGATGAATGCAAATGCCAAGAAGGTTAAAAGGCATATGCAGGGCTTGGAAGCATCCATTCCAGCATTGTATCATGAACATTCACCTATCCGAGAAGTTCCCAATGGTGTTTGCTGATCAGAAAACAAAAAGGTTTAAATCTTTTTAAGATTTAACAGATCTTAAGATCAATAAGGTGTCAAATAGTACCACTTCCTGTTGATTTAAAACATTTGTGCGCAATACACGCCCCTACTTCACTTTTGCGCAGATTGCACTCACCTGAATAATATGCTGTGAAATATCTGCCCAATATACACAATTGTTTTCATAATCAAAATCCAAAGCAACAGTGCCTCGCAGGTTCTGCAGTGGTAATGCCTCATCTGTACCCGTGGCAAGATCGTAACGATGAATTGAGCTCCTCAACGCATAAAGTATGAATTCATTCACCTCTGCAAAGGAATTTACTTATTCAAACACTGGCAAACATCAGCATGAAACTATGTTAAATGTTTCCCAAGAGACAGCAACTTTACAATGTCCTCATCCCCCACCTTTGTAGCGCTAGAGACCCGGGTTTGATCCTGACCACGGGTGCTACCTGTGCTGAGTTTATACATTCTCCCTGTAATCGCCTGTGATTTATCCGGGTGTTCCTGTTTTCGCCCACATTCCGTAGATGTGCAGGTTTGTAGATTAATTGGCTTCTGTAAATTGTTCCTGGTGTGTAGGATAGAACTAGTATTTGGAGTGTCACTGGTTGGCGCCGACTTGGTGGGCCGAAGAGCCTATTTGCATGCTCTATCTGTAATCTAAACTCAATCTGCTCTTCACACAACCTCTGGCATTTCAGAAAAAACATTCCAAGTCTGTACACCTCGCCGTGCAGCTAATACTCGGTAAACCTGGCATTATTCTGGTAAACTACATCTGCACCCTTCTCAAAGCTTCCTGGATTGGAGTGACCAGAACTGCACATAATACTCCAAACTCAGCCTACCCATAGTCCTAACCAAAGCTGCATCATGACTTCCTGACTCTCATACTGAATAACCCAACTAAACATAGCACAAAAAGTAAGGACATTTGTGTTTGGTAGATTATTTCTTGGTTGTAACAATGCTTCTTGGCAATAAATCTTATACCGTTGGAAAGCCTGTTTATTTCCCTTTTAAATGGTGCCACATTTGTAAGGAACATGCATTTGTGGGTTGAGCAGCAGAGCTGAGTATATGGGTTGCGCCCATGAAAAATTTGCTAAATCTTCTCTGCCAATGCCAAACAGCTTATTCTGCTGTTGCTATTGACTCTTGTTTTGAGCTGCTGGTACCACCAGGTGCTGACAATCAGGTGCCTGATTGGCACCTGATTGGCAGCATCTGTGAGCATGGGCCCTGCTACAGTGGTCAGTAGGTGTCTGCTCCAAGAATCGGCATGCCACGTTTGACTGATCTGGATAGGGCCCGTGCGATAGGGCAACTTCAAGCTGGTGTTCCGCAAAACCAAGTTGCGGCATTATTTGGAGTGAGCCCTAGTACCATCTCCAAAGTGAAGGCCAAGTTCCATATAACGGGGGATGTCAGAGACAGGCCGCGAAGTGGGCGTCCCAAGAAGACGACACCCGAAGAAGACCGTTTCCTCACCCTGTCAGCACTTAGGAACCGTAGGCTGTCTTCTACAGATTTGCAGTCAAGGTTTGCAGGACGATATGGCCGACGGCTCTCTGCCCAGACAATTCGGAACAGACTGCACGCAGCAGATCTCCGGTCTCATAGGGCTGCCAGGAGGCCTGCCATGACTGCCCTTCACCGTCAGGCCCGTTTGCGCTGGTGTCGGCAACATGTGCACTGGAACCTGAACATGTGGAGGAACGTTATGTTCAGCGATGAGTCCAGATTCTGCCTACGGCAGTTGGATCATACGGTCAAAGTGTGGAGAAGACGTGGAGAACGCTATGCTGATTGCTGCACCAATAGAGTAACATCTTTTGGTGGAGGCAGTGTGATGGTGTGGGGCGGCATCTCCTTCACTGGAAAAACAAGACTTGTCATCATTGGAGGCAATCTCAATGCAGAGAGATATCGAGATGAGATTCTGCAACCAGTGGCAATCCCATATCTCCACAGTCTGGGACCGAACTCTTTCCTCCAAGATGACAATGCTCGCCCCCACAGAGCAGGGTTTCTCAGAGACTACCTCCAGAATTTGGGAGTGGAGAGGATGGAATGGCCTGCCAGCAGTCCTGACCTCAACCCCATTGAACACTTGTGGGATCAGCTTGGGCGTGCTGTTCGTGCCAGAGTGACCAACACAACCACGTTGGCAGACTTGCGACAAATGCTGGTTGAAGAATGGGATGCCATCCCACAACAGTGTGTGACCAGGCTGATGACCAGCATGAGGAGGAGGTGCCAGGCTGTTGTGGCTGTGTATGGTTCTTCCACACGCTACTGAGGCTCCTGTTTATTAAATGAATAAATTGTTAAATTGCCAATATGTCTTGTTTCTTCAGACTTCAATCATCCAATCCACCAAACAACACCGAACAAGAGTCAATGGCAGAATAAGCTGTTTGGCATTGGCAGAGAAGATTTGGCAGATTTTTCATGGGCGCAACCCACATACTCAGCTCTGCTGCTCATCCCACAAATGCATGTTCCTTACAAATGTGGCACCATTTAAAAGGGAAATAAACAGGCTTTCCAACGGTATAAGATTTATTGCCAAGAAGCATTGTTACAACAAAGAAATAATCTACCAAACACAAATTTCCTTACTTTTTGTGCTATGTTCATGTCCCACCCCCTCCCCTGACATCAGTCTGAAGAAGGGTCTTGACCCGAAACGTCACCCATTCCTTCTCTCCCGAGATGCTGCCTAACCTGCTGAGTTACTCCAGCATTTTGTGTCTACCAAGCCTTGATAAAAAGTTACAATTTACCGTTCACAGGACAGGGCAGCATTTCCCCTTCTAAACGAGCCTCTACATCGCCACCACTACATGTATCACCTGAGACTTTACGGTAACTGGGGAATCAAGAAAGAAACAGCTTTACACACATTGTATCTGAATCGGTTATATGGCATTTCCAATCAATCATTCTTAAAACACAAACCAATTATTGATCTATCAAGTTTTAACCCTGGAAAATTACTTAAATAGTAATTCGTTATTAATTACTTAAAATAGTAATTCTTAATAGTAATCAAAATAGACATTTGAAAGCAATCAATTAGGCCACAAACACCTGGGATATTTTGAGATTGTGAATTTACACAATACAAGTGCAAGATAATTCAATGAAAAGTTGATGGTTGATTCAATACCAGTGTTTGGCTTTGCAAATGCTTACCCTTTTGTTCGTTTGTATGTGGTGCCTGCAGGGCAAGGTATAGGTGGAGCAGACATATTGCCAAAGAACTCTGGATCAGGGATACAAATCTCGGAAGCTAAATTTTCACTCAGCTTGAAGCCAAAGTCACTAAGAGGATCAGATAAAAAATGACATAAAGACAGCAATATTTAAAAGCATTTCCAACAAATAATATTTTTGATTAATATTAATCTATTAAAAAGGTTATACAGGACGCTTTTCTTTTGAGGCCAGGGTATTGAGTACAACAGAAAAGAAAGTTACGGTAGACAGAATACAACACGAATACTGCAAACAGCTGTGATTGCATGACAGAAAAGA
This sequence comes from Rhinoraja longicauda, assembly GCF_053455715.1. Taxonomy (NCBI): domain Eukaryota; kingdom Metazoa; phylum Chordata; class Chondrichthyes; order Rajiformes; family Arhynchobatidae; genus Rhinoraja; species Rhinoraja longicauda. The sequence continues at coordinate 2,437,036 of NC_135984.1, read as the reverse complement.
TATGAATGTATAGGGGTGGATACAGATGTGATTTATGAAAATGGTGCCAGGTCTGGAAATTTGTAGGCATGTGGAAAGATTGAACAGGATGACATTGTGTTCTTTGGAACAGAGTGGAACACAAGGGGAAACAATGTACTATATAAAAGTGTGAGGGATTACAAATTAAGAGAGAATGATCCATTTCTATTAGCAGACAGGTTAAAAAAAAGTGTATAGATTTAAAGTAGTTGCTAGGGTTATAAGATGAACAAGGAAAAACATTTTCACCCATGAAGGTGGTAGAAATATGGGTCTTGCTATCAGAATGACAATAGAAACAGAGAGCGTCATCACATTTAATAAGCAATTGGTTGTGTACTTAATAGCTTTGATTTTTGACCGGAAAAAAACTGCAGATGCTGGTTAAAATCGAAGGTAGACACAAAATGCTGGAGTAACTCAGCGGGTCAGGCAGCATCTCGGGAGAGAAGGAATGGGTGACGTTTCGGGTTGAGACCCTTCTTCAGACTGAGGGGGCGGGACCTTTCTTTAGCATTTCAACTACGAAACACCCACATTCCTACGAAAAATATACTTGTAGCGGTATTTTTAAAAATCTCATTACCAGCGTTCCTTGTTATTTTTTTAAAGGATAGTTTGGAGCCTTAATTACCATTCATAGTCATCCCTTGTACAGGAACAGTTGCTGACTGTAATCGGCCTGTCAAAGTCTTCCCCATTAAAGCAGGTTGCATGTGGGGCTCTACGCTTGAAGACGGTTTTTCGACCAAGCAAACACTCATTCCCACGTTCATCAGAGGGGGACCACAATTTATAATCTGTCTCAGAACAAGGTACACCTGGAGTAAAACAAATACGAACATCCAGAGTTTAACAACGAAAAATGCACTTCGATTTGGGGGAAGAGAACATTTGGCATTTAAGCATTAACCATAAAAATATTCAGTCTAATATGCTTGCAATTAAATACATTCATTTTTTTAGCAATGAAATGGGCCAACTCATTACAAGATGAATAAAAAGATCAGCCATCTGTAAATGACCATTAACAAATAATTCTAAAACATAACCAACTTACAAAGGCTCCAATTATAATTCAAGAATACTTAAAAAATGATTCAAATGTGAAGTTTTAAGATGTGTACCCGTGACAAATGAATGAAAAGGCTCATAACTCCTGCAGGGTAGGCAAATATCAACCATTATCCTTAATTATTATCCTTAAACCTGCTCGGTAAACTCACCAATCTTCATTTTTCAACTCTAAATATGTGGAAATCGATCTAAGATAGGAAATGGTAAGGATCTGGTACTTCCGTGATGCAGTCTGACACTCAAGCATAGGAAAAACATTTGAGGTATTCCAACAGTTGTAAATGAATCTCAGCATTTAGAAGTAAATGAGCAAGGACAATTAAAAGCAAGGGGTTTTTTTCTGTTCAAAAAAATCTATTTGTGTTACTTGCACATTTAGTGGTACAGAATCACAGTATTTTCTGGTTAAAGTTAGGGGGAACAACGATCGAGTTTCATTACGAACTGGGTCACATCATTGACCTACCCAATGCTGAAGCTGTGTCGATCTGAATTATTAGCCAACTGTGTGACTTAATAGCAATCGATCCAAAGAGTGTAAAGATGGTACTTTTTTCTCCTGGCTCAGTGATTAGTCCAAATATAATAATATTTTCTTCTGAGAAAGTGATGACCTTCCATGTCTCTCCCTCATTGGTACTGTACCTTTTTATCAAAAAGGAATTTATGAATATGTAATATTGCAGCAGTTTTACTCCAAGCAGCTGATAACATCTCTTGCTTGCATCAAATTTACACAACATTGAAATTCATATATAATAAAAAGCATTAAAGCAAAATACAATGGATAATGGAAATATGAAAATAAAAGAAAAATGCTTCAAGTATTCAACATGTTGAAAGTATCTACAGAGAAACAAATTCCAGACCAGCAATATACTCCATTTCACCATCTTCTAATGTTACCCGACTTGTTTCAAAAATGAGAAAAGTTACAATTGTACTTGGCCCTTACTTGTACTTTGCAATTGCAACAGCACTTTCAAAAATTCAGCAACAACTGAAGGATGAGCTAACGTCGTGACTGAGTGCGATTGCAAAAGAACAAGGATTAAAAGAAATTGACAGGGGAGATAGTGAAATCAGCCGAAAATATTTTTAGTTATTGTTATCAGATGTTTTAATCAGGAACATATCATTGTTAAAATTTGGAAAGTACAGTTAAATCTCTAGTTTACTCACTTCACGTGATTAGTCGGTGATAACCAAAGAACTGCCATCAGGATGCCTCCATGATCAGCCCAAGAATAGAAGTAGGAACCTTTGAGGGCCTAAACAAGAGGCACAGGAGTGTTCAGAATGTATAAGAAAATAACTGCAGATGCTGGTACAAATCGATTTATTCACAAAATGCTGGAGTAACTCAGCAGGTCAGGCAGCATCTCGGGAGAGAAGGAATGGGTGACGTTTCGGGTCGAGACCCTTCTTCAGACTGTTCAGAATGTAATTAGTTCCACTGTTACACCTTTTCATTATTGTGCCTGACCTGCTGTTCCTCCAGCACTTTGCACCCGAAACATGCTGGAGAAATCAACCCACATCTCTGCCACTTCTCCACTATCTGCATCAAAGGAGTCAAACAAACTTTTCACTCCTCTGAGAATATACAGAACATCAATAAACCTAATTGCTTTACATGTTTTATTTGAGTTTCTACATCTTTGTAATAATGAAAAAGTAAATTTATATTGATATGTTAGTGAATAAATACTAGAGCCTGAGTTGTCAAAGGATGTCAAATCTCTTATATGAGTCAACAATTTTAAAAAACGGTATGAAGAGACACCAAGATATACACTTGTACGGGTGCCAGCGGTTATGGGGAGAAGGCAGGAGAATGGGGTTAGGAGGGTGAGATATATCAGCCAAGATTGAATGGTGTAGTCGACTTGGGCCGAATGGCCTAATTCTACTCATATTCCTTATGAGATATCGGCCAATATCATTTGCCTGGTTTTGCCGATACCCTTTTCCCTCACCTATATTTACCAGCCTTCTCCCCTATTTTTCAGTTTGAAGAATGGTGCCGTCCTGAAACGTCATCTGTCCGTTGCCCTCCACAGATGCTGCCTGACCCGCTGCGTTCCTCCAGCACTTTGTTTTTTTGCTCATTATCTACCATTGTCCACATTACCAGCACGGTAGCGAGCTTACACAAAACAAGTTTCCCCAAACATCAATGACATAATGACTGTATCATCTTCTGTGTTTGTGGTTAAGGACTCCAATAAAACCTATTTGAGCAGTACACAGTTCACCAGATAAGATTTTTCAGAACAAGAGTCTAGCAGACCTGCAATCTGGACCAAATTCTATTCATAAATACTATCCGGATCTTTTGCTGACTGGAATTTTGCAATTAATAAAGTACAATGTAATCTTGATACGACACCAGATAATGTGGCAGACAGCTAATGGTTAGAATTTGTAATAGAATTACTTTTCTTGACATGACAGTAAGCAATATTATATGTGCAACCAATAATCCTTCAACATTCAGCAAATCCCAATTTCATTTAGGTGAGAATATTCTGCAGCTGGTGTTTATTAATATTGAATTGGAGGCCTAATGGCTAAATGAAATACCTTTTGCAATCTCCTTTAAACCTCTGGCACCCCATCCTTTATGACACTGTTAATAGTTCACCATTATCGGCATGGGTCTGGATCTGTGATTTGAACAACTAATTTCCACCTGTCTGTCATTATGTCACATCTTGAACTGTACATTTTAAGGTCTAATTTGCCCTTTCCCAGCACAACATATTGCAATCAGAATTTAAAGCTATTTTCTGCAAAAATTACATGATATTTGATCTCCTATGGCATCCTCTAGATTTCCTCCGTTTATTGCTTACATCCTACATTTCATTATAGTCTCTTTCACAGACCTCCACTTTTTGATCCTAACTCCTTATTTATTCACAAAATGCTGGAGTAACTCAGCAGGTCAGGCAGCATCTCAGGAGAGAAGGAATGGGTGACGTTTCGGGTCGAGACCCTTCTTCGATTTGTTCATCATTCATAATTTTAAAATATTGACAAAGTTGACAGTACTTTATTATACTTTCCTTTTCAAATAACATATCCCCAGGCAGCACGGTGGCACAGCGGTAGATTGCTGCCTTTCAGCAATGGAGACCTGGGTTCAATCCTGACTATGGGTATTATCTGTACAGAGTTTGTACTTTCTCCCCGTGACTGATATATACTGAACTTTGTTGTTGTTGTTTATTATGGGTTTAAAGGAGTACTACATTGTGTTGTGCTGCTGCAAGTAAGAATTTCATTGTTCCGCTTTGGGACATATGACAATATGAAAACTCTTTACTCTTGACTTGAAAGCGTGGGTTTTCTCCGGGTTCATCCCACATTCCAAAGATGAGCAGGTTTGTAGGTTCATTGGCTTCTGCAAATTGTCCCTAGAGTGTAAGAGTGTAGTGCATGGGGGATCGCTGGTCGGCGCGGACTCAGTGGGCCAAAGGGCCTGCTTCCACGCTGTATCTCTATATTAAACTTTAAAAATATCAGTTACCTTTTCCAATAATTTATGAAAAAATAACTAGTTAAAAGGAGAGAAAACAAGTTGTATGAAAGAACATTACCTCACGCCACCGAGCCCCAGCACTACTTGACACATATACATTTAGTTTGTTTGCCAAATTCTTGCCAATGGAACCTAAAGGAGGGAAAATAAGAGAAATACACATGAAATGATTGTTGTGCAAATTTAGCATGAATGGTAAAAGTACTAAGAAGATTTATGCTCTAATTCCTTAACTTGTTATATGAATTGTCATTACATAACACTACACATTTGTATTTATGTACTTTTAACATGGAGAAAGAAAGCCTAATGACACGGGAACAAGAACATTTTGTCTTCAAGAGGAAACTAAAAACTTTGAAGCAGTTGTTAGAGAGAGTGTATCGGTCACCTGGGGAATGGTCAGCTGGGTGAATTTGAGATTCAACTGCAGTGCCTGAGCATACACAACTGCTGTTCCTGCCACAATGACAACACATGCAGGGAATCCATTTGTTGAAAGTGTGTGACAAAATAAAAACCATGTAGAATACATGCGGCTCAGCCAAACAATCCATAGACAAGAACAGAAACTTGCTCTTCTGTCCAAATGACGTTATATTAAATTAGAAAGGAACTACAGATCCTGGTTTAAATTGAAGAATCAGACTGAAGAAGGGTCTCGACCCGAAACGTCACCCATTCCTTCTCTCCAGAAATGCTGCCTGTCCCGCTGAGTTACTCAAGCATTTTGTGTCTACCATCGACTTTACATTAATATTGGTACAGCTTAGAGTGAATATATACCACTTCTAGTTACGATAATGGACGTGGTGGATTCATCATTCTGCCAACGAAAATCAGTGCTTGGTAGTTATTTTGCTTACTTTTCTACAAGAATTGGGGAAGAAGAAGCATCACCTGTAGCTATGATAAGGCCTGGTGCTGACTTTTTGGAGAGGATCTGTAGTCTGCGACGCTCACTGTATTGCTGTATCAGATGCAGTGAGCAACTTTGTTCAATCTGCAAAAACAAAAAGAACAGTACCTTCCAGTAACATCGACTTTAGGTTAAAAAGCCTCTCCAACAGCAATGTTACATTTGCTACCATCCAATCTAATGGGATTATTCTGGAATAGAAGGTATTTTGAAATGGTGCTTCACCATCTCTTCAACCTCCTCCCATCAGACCTAGAGGTCCATTCTACTGTTCCCAAAATCATTGGCTTTCAGTCCTGTTCACTTTTCAGTTCCAATTTTTCCAGCAGTTTTTCCTTAACACCGATTACAAAGATGCTTGTTGTCATTAGACACTTTTATCCCAACCATTTATTTTATTTTTCTACGCAAGCCAAATGCAAGATAATTGTTTTCTAATTTGTAATTTATGTACTCCCCATTATAACTTGGCCTATCTGTCTCTAAGACAGTTATGTTTACTTAGCTACTCAATTCCAATTTATACTGTGCTGATTACAATGTTTTCATATTTCTTATTCATATATTCTCAGACTGAAATCTTTGTCATTTGATGTTTTGTAAAACTATTCTATTCTTTCAGCCTTGCTGGCAGGATAGATCTATTTGTTCTGCTTATTACCATCCATACCTTACAGTCTATTTGATCACCATCACTGTCAAAAGCTGGAGCCTCCAATAATTCCCAGGTTCCACCCTTATCAAATGTGATCACTGATCTCATGTTCTCATCAGTGAAAGACCCATTCAGCTGGGTCGCGATGTAGACTCCACGCAGTCCTTCTACATGATGTAAATTTGCAAATGGTTCATTTGCAAAGTATCTGTCAATTAAAAAAAAGTACGTCAGTTCATTGAAGGCAAATGGAATGCAATCACCGAGCTATCATCATTCATCTCAAATAAATCTTTCTACTAAGAAAACCATAGAAACATAGAAAATAGGTGCAGGAGTAGGCCATTCGGCCCTTCGAGCCTGCACCGCCATTCAATATGATCATGGCTGATCATCCAACTCAGTATCCGGTTCCTGCCTTCTCTCCATACCCCCTGATCCCTTTAGCCACAAGGGCCACATCTAACTCCCTCTTAAATATAGCCAATGAACTGGCCTCAACTACCTTCTGTGGCAGAGAATTCCACAGATTCACCACTCTCTGTGTGAAAAAAAACTTTCTCATCTCGGTCCTAAAAGACTTCCCCCCTTATCCTTAAACTGTGACCCCTTGTTCTGGACTTCCCCAACATCGGGAACAATCTTCCCGCATCCAGCCTGTCCAACCCCTTAAGAATTTTGTAAGTTTCTATCAGATCCCCCCTCAATCTTCTAAATTCCAGCGAGTACAAGCCGAGTCTATCCAGTCTTTCTTCATATGAAAGTCCTGCCATCCCAGGAAGCAGAACAGAGCTTTTTTTTTTTAAGTTTACATATGAGAACATCCCAATAAAGCAAAACAATTTCAAATCATCAATCTCAGGGACATCAACCCACCTCCAAAAATAACAAATTAATGATTTGTTCTCACTATTTTTCAGGGAGGCCAGAATATTGACATCCAGATATTAGAGAACCCCAGCCCATGAGAAAATGTTGATGATACAGTACTGCTTGCAGTATAAATACTCAGGTAGAGTTTTGTCCGAAGTCAAAATATTGGGGGTGGGCAAGAGTTATCATTTCTGTGGTCATACTGAAAACATTTTTATTACAATGTGATTAGGACATGGTTAAAGTCAAATAATTAATTTCCTTCAAGGCAAATGGATTTGTCCTTAATGCAAGAAACAAAAAACATATTTCAAGATTGAAAATTTATCATGCAACTTTTTTTTATAGCAAGGTGAAACACAGTATTCACTTTTAAGACCAAATTAAATGCTACCAGAGAAAGGAAAACAAATCCCAGATCATGAACAGATAGAAATCTTCAACATCACATAGACTTGGTGACTGTAAACATCTCTGCCTGACTGCAGCCTGCCTATCACTAAATCTTCACGAGACAGTCAAATCTTCATCTAACTTTTCCAGTGCCTTGTTTCACATTCTCACTCATTACCAATATCCAATTTTTCCTCTAAATCCTGCTCACCCATTACCTTTGCTGACCCCACAGGCTTCCAGTCCGACACTGCCACCAATTTAAAATCAGGTTTGAATTCTTTCCAATTCTTGACACTCTCAAACTGCTTCAGATAACCAAGTTAAATAGAATGACAATGAGCAGTATAAATATAAAATTATATTTTATATATGCTACGACACAAGATCAAGAACACATTTATCTTAAACTACTTGGACAAGATTGGTAAGGAAAGGAAATGCTGTTAAATAACTCGCTCTCGTGGAGCCCTTCCTGTGTTGCTTGTTCTAGTACACAAATAAATTTCCAGAAATGTTGTCCATTTTTTGACAAGAGGTGCAGTAGATGAACCATCTCAAAGTGAACTGGCATAACAGTGGTCCATTTGATTGAACTCAGAGACATCAGCAATTCTGAATCTACAGTTACAAAGTGCCCATATGATCAGTTGGTGCCTCTATTAAAACAGATCTATCAACGCTATTAAATGTCTTGTCCAATCTTTTCCAAACTAAACACCAGCTTGTCAAATGAAAATAATGTTTAAATATGGATCAAGATCAAAAGGTTTTTTTTTAAGTCTACATATGAGCTATTTGGGCAACTTCCAATATTGGTAGGAAATTACAGATATCACTTAATGTTTTTAAAAGTTCAAATTAGAAAGGGGAGCAAAGAATTGCAGAATTCAGACACAACTAGAAGCAGTAACATGTTAATCTTATCACAGATTTAGTTGCCACTTTTATCTTGTAGTCTGGGTTTCTGAGCCAAGTAATAATGGCACCTTGTGTGGTAGCACAGTTAACAGTCACATGCCCTGGAAAAGAATTGTGACCACAACAATGGCATGTAATCTCCTTTCAAGCAAGCAATGGCAACGGAAGGAGACTTCCTTTGTGGAGAACTCTCCTGTAGCTGGCCTATGGAATGGGTGACCAGTAAGGTCTAAAGTCTGGGAATTAAAACGTCATATTTTTAACAAAGATAAAAGGGCATCATTTCAGCAATAAAACAGCTTTATTTTAATTTAATCCAAGCTCATTTAGAGCACCTGGATATAAGTGACAAGAAGATATTTTCACTGAGAACCTTTAAGTAATTTATGTTAGGAATCACAATGGTCATTTACCTACCTCACCAGGGTTGAACTGCCTGGACCTCCTGGACTGTAATACAGTATATTTTCCAGAGAAAGAGAAAACTTCAGCCCCTCTGCTTCAGAGATGTAGAGATTGGTCACATTGTTGCTTAGACTGACACAAACAAACACCTGGTCTTCTGATGCATCAGCCACATAGTACTCCTGAAGAATGCATGAAGAAAACAATTTAGTATAGTCACACATCACAATTTAAATCACATTCAATTCTTGTACTGAAAAGTGCATTCTCATAATCATTACTCAAAAAGGAAACAAAGACTGGCCCTAATACACAATAGCAGTTACTCTGCTGGGTCAGATCGGTAGAATGCCTGGCTCATTTTCATCAAGACATCACCAATCCCTTGCATCTACCAAACCCCAGCTGAAAGTATTAAAGTGGAAATAATAAAGAAAGCGAGAAAAGTGAAACCAGTAAAAAATATGCCCACTGAATATGCATGCCACCACCTTACAAGCACAATCTGGCTTAGTTGGACAGCATTTAATGCACCTCTAAATATTATCATTAGCATTCTGCTGAACACTGCAGTGAATAAAAAGTTGCTTAGATTCACAGAACACTGCTGTAATAATATCACATTCATAACCTTTTTTTCCCGCAGATCAGCATCTAATCATATTTTTAGCAAAGCCTTGAGTTTTTAGGCAACTGAATTTCCTTAATCTAATAAACTTTGAGAAAGGATTCAATGCCAGAATTAAAAGTTGGGCTTTTAGTGTTCTTCCGATTCATGTACTCACCACTACTCGATGTTTTGTGACAAAATTAGCTTGTTTCATTGGTTTCCGATCATAAGAAACCCACAACTGCACCACATATGGGTCACTGCTCCCGAGAAGATGCTATCGGAAACAAAAACAAAATGTGTACAAACCACAGCAAGGAGAAAAACTTTTTTTTTTCCTTTTTAAAGAGAAGACTACAACTGGAAAGGTGTGCTGCTGGTACTGGAGTCATGACTACAGCATGTGAGGACGCCTCAGGGAATCACACATATTCGCACACTATTCCTTGCTTGGATATGCATTAAACAGAATCTTTGAGAATATACCTCTTGTTAGGGGCCGTTATTTCTACTTCCCCTCCTTTTCCTTTCCACCCAGCTGCGTGTCAACTCCCTGTCATGTTACACGCCAAGAGGAATTCTTGCTAAAGCACTGTGCTCTAATTGACAGCAACTACATGCTTTGTTTTGACACAAAAAGCTGGAGTAACTCAGCGGGACAGGCATCATCTCTGGAGAGAAGGAATGGGTGATGTTTCGTGTCAAGGCCCTTCTTCAGGTCTTGACCCGAAACGTCACTCATTCCTTCTCTCCAGAGATGCTACCTGTCCCGCTGAGTTACTCCAGCTTTTTGTGTCCATCTTTGGTTTAAACCAGCATCTGCAGTTCCTTCTTACACATGCTTTGTATAGTTGCTCCACGTGAGAATCACACCGCTGCATTTACCAATATCGACAGTCCATAGTATAACATTCTACAAACATGCAGAATGCCACATTGGAAGATAACAGAAATCTATTAAACTCGAAAACAAAATGAAGCCGTCTAATTCTAAAGTGAGAAAAAAAAACTACTGGAGGAACTCAAGCAGGTCGAGCAACATCTGTCAAGAGAAATGGACGTTTCAGGTTAAGATGCTGCATTTGGATTAGGAGTTATAATGTCATTTATGAGAAAATAGCCAAACTACTTGGCTTCATGAATGGTCCTTACAATGGATAATTTTATATCACTGTATATTATTATATTTTAAAAGTAATTTATCCTAACTGAAATACTGTTTTTTCACCATTGGGCATTGGTAACAGATTTCCAGATCTATAAATTTCCCAACAGGTTGAATAGTTAATAAGAAAATGGACAAGGTCGCCTACGTTTAGTGGCCTGGCTTGGCAAGGATATTACCCATAAAAGTTATTGTCTGGATGTCAATTTGGAGACATTAAAATTGCATGTTTCCCCTTGAAGATTAAGAGACAATCAAATGATCAAAAAACCAACAATGTCAAATGGGCCAAGTCAACAATAAGGAGTCTGCAACATTCAAGGTATCTGCAATACATGATACAGGTTCTCCCAAATAAACTGCTGATAGACCACCAGGTGGCAGCCTAACAACACAAATTATAAGAGCAATCGAGAACAGGACTGAATGCATTTCCCAGTGAAGCCTTAAGTCCCGAACAATACATTCTTTATGGGTCTGACATTTTACAAAGGTCAAAGGTGCTTTGAGATCTGCTCTAGTTCTGCTGAAACAATCAATTTCTACAAAAGCTATAAATGTCATTGATTCCTAGGAGTCAGCAGGTCCTCTACAACTGAATCCAAGACTCCCTGACCCATAGATCACAAACAGTGAGGTGAGGCAACAAAATATTCTCCACAATAATTATCAATACCGGTGTCCCTCAAGAACGCGTTCTTAGCACCTTACTATACTTCCTTATACACTCACGACTGTGATTAAATTCTACTCCAACTCCACCACGATGTGGGTCGGATCTTGGAACAATGAAGAGATGGAGTATAGGAAGGGTACAGAGCTTAGTAACACGATGCCAAGACAACCCTCGCAACATCAGCAAGATGAAGGAGCTAGACAACCAGAAACCAGGTGGAACACTTGCCCAAATCAGCATCAATGATGCAAAAGTCAAGATGCTTGAGACCTTAAGAACTTGAATAAATATCACTGGATCAACCACACTGAAGCTACAACCAAGGGGCACACCAATGCCGCTACAACCAAGGGGGCACACCAATGCCGCTACAACCAAGGGGCACACCAATGCCGCTACTTCCTCAGAAGAATATGAAGGTTCGGCATGCCCCTAGTGCCTCGAGTACCAGCTTCCAAAGACGCACCGTGGAGAGCTATTGTGATGCATCACAACTTGGTTTGTCAACTGCTCTGCCCATCACACACAGCAGCCTCTCTCCCCAACCCTCCCAAATATCTCCCTTATACTTCCCACTGTCTCGGGAAAGCAACCAACATAACCAGAGACCATTTATATCCCAGTCAATCCATTTTCTTCTTTTTTCCTTCAGGCAGAAGCTTGAAAGCACATATTATTAGTCTAACCAAGAGTTTGTTCCCACTGTTGTCAGATTCTCAGCAGTCCTCTCATAAACTGAGGGTATAGTCCTGATTCCACAAAATAACTCATTGCGGCCCTTGCACTTTAAAAAAAATCTGTTCTTTCTTTATAACGGTAATGCTATAATGCTGCACCATAAATTCTTGCACGCTAGAATTTTTCTATTTGCCTATTTACCTTTACTTACTTGCATATGATTTGATTATACTCGTTTATAGTATGATTTGTCTAGCTAGCACGCAAACAAAGCTTTTCACTGTATATCAGCATACGTGATAATAATAAACTAAGCCAATTCATGAAGATTAAAGTCTCCCATTATTCCCAGCCACCCTATGGTACCATCCCTCACAGGCAGCATCGCCACAATGGGACAATACATCGGTGGAGCAGTACCTGCACAAAGCAGGCATTTGCACAAGCTTCCTGGCACTGCACAACAGCCGAGGCCAATGGATTTGTTTTCAATTACAGGCCCGAGTACATGCTTGTGAGTCATAGAGTCAGAGTATACAGTGTGGAAACAGTTCCTTCAGCCCAACTTGTCCACACTGGCCAACATGTTTCAGCTACACTAGTCCCACCTGCCTCTGCTTAGTCCATATCCCTCCAAACCTGTCCCATCCATGTACCTGTCTAATGGTTTCTTAAATGTCGGGATAGTCCCAGCCTCAACTACCTCCAGTGGCAGCTTGTTCCATCCACCCACCACCTTTTGTGTGAAAAAGTTACCCATCAGATTCCTATTAAATCTTTTCCCCTTCACCTTGAACCTATGCCTGGTCATAGTGTTCAGAATGAATTAGTCCGTTTCTGCAAGGCTAACTAAGCAGGATTCCAGAAAAGATTTATATTAATTATGTTGAAGCCTTAGAGGGAAGATTTTTTTATACACACACCGACACACAACAGGTAGTGTAGGTCTGAAACTCACTACCTGAAACAGTGATCAGAAACGTAAATCTACATCAAACTTACAAAATGCCTCGAAGTGTACTTGAAGGGTCTGTAAGATTATAGGCTAAACATAAAAAGGAAGCATTAGGTGGTGTAGCTTTTTTCCAATGGCATGGACACATTGGACAAAATGGCCTCCTTCTAAATCATTAACTTTTCATGATTCTAGTGAGTGGGTGCGCCACAAAGTGAGCTTGGTCACATTTCTGGTTCAGCAGGCAATGTCTGAAATTCATTACTGTGGATCAGAATAGCAATTTTTATTTCCTTGTGGGGTTGTACAGAACATAAAGGGCGTGGAAAGAAACAAAAGTAAAGGATTCTCACAAAAACAATTTCTGGTCATCCGCAAACATTTTCTTCCCATATCTTCCACTCTCCTACTTCATGAACAGAGGAAACATCCCATTCTAAAGTATAATTCTAAAAATCAATCTGATTTACACAAACATGGGTTTAGATTTCATGCTTTTTTTCAGAAACCTATTTAGACAAAGTTAATTTGCTTAATATCACTGGAAGAGTTTGCTTATTGGAGTGGACTACTGTCATTTAATATCAGAGGTGCTAAAGTCAATGCACTTGCTAATTTAAAGACATCTTGAAGACAGTTCCTGCCATCATGGTTGCTACTTAAATAAATTAACAAAATGTTTTATGTAAAGTTTTACCTGTTTCTTTCTCAAATAAATACCTGTTAAGATGGCTCAATGAAGCAGTTATATACCATGGCATTTTGTATCAAGCATCACAAAACAGGAGCACTGCGAGGCCACAACCAAAGCCTTGTGGAGCATCCTGAAAAAGGGTGCTACACAAGACACCTCTCCCTCTCATTGTGCAGGAAGGAACTGCAGACACTGGTTTAAACCGAAGATAGACACAAAAAGCTGGAGCAGGGCGGCACGGTGACGCAGCAGTAGAGTTGTTCACAAGGTTAATTCCCGGATGGTGGGACTGTCATATGTTGAAAGAATGGAGCGACTGGGCTTGTATACACTGGAATTTAAAAGGATGAGAGGGGATCTTATTGAAACATATAAGATTATTACAGGATTGGACACGCTAGAGGCAGGAAAGATGTTTCCGATGTTGGGGGAGTCCAGAACCAGGGGCCACAGTTTAAGAATAAGGCCATTTCGAACGGCGATGAGGAAGAACTTTTTCACCCAGATAGTTGTGAATCTGTGGAATTCCCTGCCTCAGAAGGCAGTGGAGGCCAATTCTCTGAATGCATTCAAGAGAGTTCGATAGAGCTCATAAAGATAGCAGGGTCAAGGGATACGGGGAGAAGGCAGGAACGGGGTACTGATTGTGGATGATCAGCCATGATCACGGTGAATGGCGGTGCTGGCTCAAAGGGCCGAATGACCTACTCCTGCACCTACTGTCTATTGCTGCCTTGCAGTTCGATCCTGACTACGGGAGCTGTCTGTACGGAGTTTGTACGTTCTCCCCGTGACCTGTGTGGGTTTTCTCCAAGACCTTCGGTTTCCTCCCATACTCCAAGACGTGCAGGTTTGTAGGTTAATTAGCTTAGAAAATGTAAAAATTGCCCCCAGTGTGTGTAGGATAGTGTTAATATGCGGGGACCGCTGGTCAGTGCGGACTCGGTGGGCAGAAGGACCTGTTTCCGTGCTGTATCTCTAAACTAAATTAAACTCAGCGGGTCTGAGGAAGTTCTTGTGCCGAAACATCACCTATTCCTTTTCTCCAGAGATGCTCCCTGACCCGCTGAGTTACTCCAGCATTTTATGTCTCCCTTTCATTACTATTTTCTAACTGGAGTTTTAGTGTTAATTGCATTTTAATGTATTTGTTGTTGTTCCACGGATATTTCAGAAGAAAAGCTATGACTAAAGCATAAAATACCTAGCTTTAACCACTGATTAAATTAATTTAATAGCCCTCTACACAAACAAGCACAAATGCTCCACAGGCAGCCAACCTCCATCCAACAAATGTGACATTTCATAGTGACAACTGCAATACACAAATTCACCCTTGGCAGGTCCCGGAATGATTTAACAGCATGGGAGCAGGAAAGCTATCAAAGGGATTTAGTCGACAGCTTTTCACTGAAACTTTTAATTGAACATTCTGGAACTTTGCTTTACCAGGATCTCCTGTAAAATAATTTGTTAATAAAAATGAAAATCAAGTATGGCTGGGAATTATTCAATTATTCCTTTTTTAGGAAAAAAAAGCCTGATCCAACACGAATGATATTCATGGAGTTACGAGGCTCAGAAACTGAACGAACGAGTTTAACACACATCTTGCTGATAGCAGTTACATAACACGACATTATTAAAGGTAGACACAAAATGCTGGAGTAACTCAGCGGCGATAGGCAGCATCTCTGGAGAGATGGGATGGGTGACGTTTCGGGTCGAGACCCTTCATTAGACTGATGTCAGGGCGAGGGGGTGATGTCAGGACTGGCCGGTCCCGCCACTTCCCCGGACATCAGTCTGAAGAAGGGTCTCGACCCAAAACGTCACCCATTCCTTCTCTCCAGAGATGCTGCCTGTCCCGCTGAGTTACTCCAGCATTTTGTGTCTACCTTCGATTTAAACCAGCATCTGCTGTTCTTTCCCACGCATGATGTTATTAACTCATTTGTTTCATCAACATGCAAACTTGTGATCCTTCCTTTGCAACTGCATTTGATCAGAACAATGTCAATAATGAAAACAATAGGCCATCATCCTGCTCTCTCGGCAAGACAATTCACTTCTATTAAATTAGTACAGCAAATAAATGTTAATGCAAGCTGTTTGCTCATGAACACACAACACAATCCTTTCATCACGATTAGCGGCATTTAGGCAGTGTTTCAACACTTACTCAGCAGGATCTTGCAAACCCATTGCAAAATAGGAGGGAATGCGCAAGTAGGAACTGCAGATGCTGCTTTAAACCGAAGATAGACACAAAAAGCTGCAGTAACTCAGCGGGACAGGCAGCATCTCTGGAGAGAAGGAATGGGTGGTGTTTCGGGTGAAGAAGGGTCTCGACCCGAAACGTCACTCATTCCTGCTCTCCAGTGATGCTGCCTGTCCCACTGAGTTACTCCAGCATTTTGTGTATATCTTCAAAATAGGAGGGAATCAGGTCAGTGTTTCTCCCCAGGCTGCAGCAGAGGCTCTAACCACACTTAACTAGCTCCAATGGACAGGTGATATTCTTCATGTGCCGAAACCCAGGTCACAGTCCCCCACATTTAATCTGGAAAGGAACCAAGCACCTGAGTCTCCGTGATAGAAGTACAACAGAAACAAGCCATGATTAGATAGTCGTGCCCTAGTCTAATTCATACAGTAGCTAGTTTTAGAGTGTTTAGAGATAAAGTGTGGAAACAGGCCCTTTGGCTCCCAGTTCACACCAACCATTGATTACCCGTACACTAGTTCTACGTCCTATACACTAGAGGCAATTTCCAGAAGCCAATTAACCTGCAAACCTGCTTGTCTTTGGAATGTCGAAAGAAACTGGAGTACCCGGAGTAAACCCACATGGTCACAGGAAGAACGTACAAACTCCAAACTGACATCACCATTAGTGAGAATCGAACCCAGGCCACCCTACTGCTGTACTCACAGCAGAGTAAGGAAACATGAACTCAAGGGGACAAGAGGAAACATTTTAAGGGCACCCTCAAAGCAAGCACTACAGTTGAGTCCGACATCAAAAGTCTGACAAATATTAGCCAAGATCCTGTGGCATCACATCATGGAGAAAATTTTGCTTTGACGGCAACAGACACACCTTGGAGGAAGAAAACAACAGGGGAAAAAAAAAGACAAGATACAACTCTGATCCTCCATTTGGCGATTCTCAATAGTATCTGTCAGTGTCTGGTCTAAGGATTGGAATTCTTCACCATCAACATATTCCCTACAATCATGAGCCATGAAAGAGATTGTCCTCAACCATGAAAGGTTTGCCAACAAAAGTGTAACTAGTCATATGGAATGGATTAGGCAAAAGTCAAAACAAATACCACCCTCCAAAAAATAGGTAAATCAACCTAATTGATTTTAAATGGTAAAATTGAAGGGGGGGGGGGGGGGGAGGGGAAGACAAGAGAAAAATTGAAGACTAGAGAATAATGATCATTATTCAATATACACTACTCTCCCGACAACAGCTGTAGAAAATATTCTGAGAAAATCTTCTTGATCACCTTTTTTTTTAAAACTTGACTTTCTATTAAAGCAACTAAACCATCAGATATATCAGAATACTCACCACCTTCTTTGTGGCAAACATGTATTTGCCTTGCAACTGAAACTCTTCTACTCCTTTCAAAATTATCTCATGGTTTTCACTCTGAAAGAGATCACTGCTTTTGATGATGCTTGAGGTAGTCATTGGCTCATGGCGTTCAACGTAAATTGTAGTAGCTGAGTCGTATGGTTCTAGACCCCTGTAAAATTGGATAACAAATGTACTTTGTTTCTGAAAATACTTTAATGGGCCAACTATCGTTCTGTGAATTATGCCACAGTTATGAGAGGAATAGATCAGGTAGACACACATAATCTCTTGCCCAGTGTTGGGGGAAATCGAGAACCCGACTATGTAGGTTTAAGATGAGGGGGGAAAGATTTAATAGGAACTTGAGGGGAGACTTTTTCACACAAAGGGTGGTAGGTGTACGGAACGAGCTGCCAGAGGAGATAGTTGAGGCTGGGACTATTGCAATGTTTAAGAAACATTTAGACAGGTAGATGGATAGGACAGGTTTGGAGGGATATGGGCCAAATGCAGGCAGGTGGGACTATGTGGATGGGACATATTGGCCGGTGTGGGCAAGTTGGGCTGAAGGGCCTGTTTCCACGCTGTAAGACTCTATGACTCTAGAGTTCCAACTTCGTTGCACCAACTTACAGTCAAAATTGTTCCACGGCCAAGTCTCTTTTTTCCCCCCAAGATCAATCTAATATGCTATTCTGACACCCATCCCACCAAACCAACACAACCGATTATGCCATAAAATCAGCAGAAACATGGATAAAGTAATCAATCATTCCAACACATTTAACAGATTCCAAGATGCACAGTTCTACAAAGCTATAAATCATTCAATAATAATAGGTATCTAACCCTAATCAATAATAATAATAATACATGTTTAGAGAATCTGAATCAAGCACTTGACTACCCTCTCACACCCGACAATGATCAATCACTGGGAATACTTGCAGTACTTTCCTCAAAAAAGTCTTTATACCAAGTTACAGAAATGAACATTAAAAAAAATCTACATAAATATCCATACCAGTAGTAAGATTTGACATGTTCCTGAATTAAGACCCAACTTTGTCCAAAGTCATCAGATTTCCAAAGCTGCAAAATAAAACCATAATTTGCTTAGTAAAAGCTGCACTTAAGCATCTTGGTCGTTTTTATATATTGATCTGGTAGAAAGAAATTAACAACTTCAAAATTCCCACTGCATGCTCCAAATTCCAAAATATATAGGGCTTAAAATTTTAATTTCCCCAGCTACAAAAAATTAAGCAGGGAAAAACAATTAAAACAGAGAAGGCGCTTATACATTCCATTTTGGCATATCACAAATGTTTTTAACAACAAGCATCAGGACAACAACTAAAGCAGATAATGCTGCAATCCAAGTCCACAGATGGAGAATGGTGGTGATTTTCCTATCAAGAATAATAAAAAGCATTGTTTAAAACTATCTTCTTCCAACTTCTGGGGCAGGCTTGCTACTCCCAACACCAACCCCCATTCCCAATACCTTCCTGGAACATTTACCTTACCAAGAATTACACAGTGGGTACACAAAAGTAGCACTCCTAATTAGATTTTCATGAAGCAACAGCATTGGCCATTCATTTTCTGCATTAGCAAACACCTGGTAGACAAATAATGA
This sequence comes from Rhinoraja longicauda, assembly GCF_053455715.1. Lineage (NCBI taxonomy): Eukaryota > Metazoa > Chordata > Chondrichthyes > Rajiformes > Arhynchobatidae > Rhinoraja > Rhinoraja longicauda. The sequence continues at coordinate 2,418,210 of NC_135984.1, read as the reverse complement.
ACCATACCTGCTTGTTTGGATGAGAGCTGTCATAACCAATCACAAGGTTGGGATTGGTGCTGTGGAGGAGGAGATCTGTTGGACTGAATGGAATAGGGAACTCCTGGATGTCATGGCAGAAGTTTAAAGTGGTCCATAAGTAGTGATTTTTGGTGTCGGCAAAAATGTACTGAGAGAACCAGGAAAAATAGACATGTAGTTTAAATTTGCCTGCATCACAAACAAGAATACCTATTATTTTTATTACTGCGACTGAATTGCTACTGTTGCTGCTAATCAGTACTAAGAATATCTTAACCATCACAATAGATTAATTAGCCATCAATACTTTACGATCAAACTTTAAAAGCAACACGATTCTGTATTTAAAAATAATAATTGGTAGGATAAATTATGCATAGATCTTAAACAATAAAACCAAAACATCAGCAGTTATCCTGTTTAAGTTGACACTTTTATTTTCAAAGTAGATTAGATTAAATCAAATCTGCAGTATCCAAATTTTTAGGCAGAATAAATATCAAGTCCCAAAGTTAATCATATCTGAAGGATGTGCTGTCAATAAAAATGTCTTAATGTTATTTTTGTGCTAGTAGTCAGGTCAGTTTCACTATAAAGAATTGCCGCAACACTTTCTAACATTGCACACGTCACAATTTAATTTGTAGTTATTGTACCCTGTGTGAAATCATAATTTATTTTGAGTTGAGAATTAATTTTTTAGTGAGAGGCTTTCCAGAAGTCACAAGACCAATGCACTATTTTGTGAAAAAACCTGACAAAAAGCCCAATGAAAAAACATATTCTGAAGATATGTTAAACATATCCTAAGGTATTTATTCACAAAATGCTGGATTAACTCAGCAGGTCAGGCAGCATCTCAGGAGAGAAGGAATGGGTGACGTTTCGGGTCCCGAAACGTCACCCATTCCTTCTCTCCCGAGATGCTTCCTGACCTGCTGAGTTAATCCAGCATTTTGTGAATAAATACCTTCGATTTGTACCAGCATCTGCAGTTATTTTCTTATATTAAACATATCCTAAAATGCAATTCTAAATTATGAATTCGGGAATGCACAGAAACGTTGAAACAAATGTAATTTTAGCAATTAGCTTCAAATCTATGAGAGCTATATAATTCTACAGAAAATCAAATCAATCTTGTTCTGAAAATCAAGTATAACACAACGTGAAATCATCTCAGAAAATTAATGACTTCTTAATGAACCCCATGTTCGTCCATTGAATCCAATAGCGTTTTTGTCAAACAAGTGACAGGTTCCACTGCACCAACTGTTAAAATGTTTTAAAACCCCCACGTTTTACCAATCTTATAATTGAGTTATTTTTCATATTGGGACGAGCGTACGAGTAGATTTTTGCCAAATGCAAAGTTATTGCACAAATTCTTGTGCAAAATCTTTTCCCGTTTTTAACAATGATTCATATGCTGGAAATAAATCCGCCCACAGCACCAGGAGGTATTAGGGTATGCAGAAAAGAACGGGATCCAGTGGTTATAGGTTCCTGTTGCAGAGCGACTTGGCCAAAAGAAAATTCATTCATTTATTATTTCTAACATTTATTAACTATTTTTGTAGAATCTTGTAGAAAGGATCACGCCCTTTGGTGAAGTGAATATTTTTAGAACTGTAATTTGATTGCACCACAGAAGGCTGAGCAGATGTTCTGTAATCTGGAATCAAGTGGTTAATGCAGATGAGAGTCATGGGCTTATATGTGAAATTTAGAATTGAAAGACCTCGGACACCTGGTCCAGTTAACTATATGAGGAAGAGAGGTGGTCGTGGGGGAGGTAAATGCACAGAGTACACCATGCCAATGAAATCCCAGCAAGACCTACATTGTGTTTCTCTCTCACTATGAAACAGTTTCAGATATCCATTTGCTGCATTCACCTCCAATCGACCAATTCTCAGGCCGTTTCCCAAACCGTTGGCACATCTCAATGTAAATTTTCAACAACTTAAATATGACAGCAGACAACCCAAAAACAGCAATATTCTCATCACAACTTTATAAATAAATATATTTATGCATTAAATGTCCACTTAGTAAAATTTAAAATGACAGACGATCAGAAATAATACAGGGAAATCATCCTTTTCCCCCTCTCTCAACACTGGCAGATTTTCATTTTTTGTTTGATGTTCAGAGCATTTGTCGCATTTAGTTTTGAGATGTCAGTTTATTGCTCAGATAGAAAAAAAATGAGTGGGAATATTCAAAATACACAGGATCTAACAGGCATCAGTATTTCACCAGAATGTCCACTTCTGTAAGTTATTAGCTAGTCCCTTGGGGGAAAGAATGAATTGTTTCCACTTCAGTTCTGTGGGTTCTAAAGTGGTTCAAAAATCCAATGAAGAATACACTGGCTCAGCCGCAGTTGGGACATGAAGTGCTCAACAAGCAGGTGGGTGGATGGTTGGGGATGCCTTGTGTTCCTTCTGCTCGTGGTTTTGTGCTTCCACATTCCATTTACAAGACTGAAATCGCTGGTGCCTTCCTAATCGCTCACACCCCTCTACCACTCTCCCCTCCTCCAACAAAGAGTCTATGGGAACATTTTTGAAACATTATCTTTCTCCTCCTAAAAAATCTGCTGAGACTCTATTTTGAGTGCTTGTTTTGGAAATCTAGTGTCAGACATGTAGTCAATGAGCCTTGCACACCATAGGTCGTTTGGCTTGATGAAAGCCTAGTTCTTGCAGATATTGGCCTGGTGAAGTGGTATGGACATTGGTTCAACAATCCTGCCAATGCATTGAGGATTTTGCAGGTTATGGTAGAACTTCACCAGTGTTTCAAAAGGTGTTGGTTGCCATTTCTCCAAAGCATACAGGAATACAAAATCAGTGTTGCTTGATACATTTCAGCTTGGTGCCAGCTTTGACATGAGGTCTTCAAACACCTTTCAAGGGTCACTAAAAGCTCTGCTAGTGCACTTAAGACTACGGTAAATCTTCAAATCAAAGCATGCCTTCCAAGAGATTGAATTCCAAGCGACACAAGATGAACCACATATTCTATGGTTTTACTTTGGGTTTCAATTGATGAGCATGGCCAGAAGGGTAGGTTGGTCGAGGATGTTCGCCTTCTCGATACTTAGCTCAATGCCCAGCTTTTTGTTTGGCTGAAGTCAATGATTACTTGGAGCTTCGTGTCCACATGTGCATGTGCAAGCATCATCTGCATATATAATTCAATGATGTCAGGGGTGATGGGGAGAAGGAAAGAAAGAGAATGGGATTAGGAAGGGGTGAAAGATATAAACTTATGATCAAGATCGGGTAATCCTAGTTGTGGTGTAAAGGCAAAGTTTTAATAGTTTCCCATTTATCCTGGCATCAACACCAGTGGGTGGTTTGTTGTAGGCAAGATGCAGTTTAGCAGCAAAAGGTTGAGAAAATGGGCGGCATGATAACACCACCAAGCTTGATATCAGTTTGCGCTGTGTTTGCGTTGCTGATAGAGTTAATGATTAGGACCACATTGTGCATCACTCTCAAAAAGAATAACAATCAATTTCTGAGGACAGCCAAATTTGGGGGAAAGAAAGATTCTTCCATGAATTCTCTCTACAATATCTTTTGATTCCATCAGCTAAATTCACAAACGACAGGTTTCCTATATTTTATCTTGACTTTATTAGGTCCTTTGTTACTGATTGGTGGACAAAGGACATGATATTTGTTGCATTGCAGTATGTGGCTAAAAAGATCTTCAAACTGTTCCTTCCAGCATGTGCTAATTGCCCTTGCAGGATTTAAAAAATCACAACCTCCTGTCTCAAAGGACCAAGGTAGCTAATAGTGTGGACGCTGCAGCAAGATATACGACCTATTTTCCTCGTCAAAAGCCAGAGAAATGCTGCAGAAAAATAACTGGTGGATCTCAGGCACTTTATAGTTTAATACTAGTGCATCTTTGAATATCTAAAAGTTACCAATTTTGTTTAGATATCTATTATTGTGAATGTACCTCAGACTTGTCCATATCTATTGCTTATTACCTTCCATTACATTGAAGCATTTCATGGAAGTCCGAGCTTTTGTACCTACCCCAGTCACAGCATGCTGCAGTTGAACAGGAACAAAAACAAATGCTTTCTTCCTTTTCTAGGCATGACTATGTCTCTCCATTGACTTACAGCATTTGGACACCCTTATAAACGATTATTATTTTTTGCCAATCCTCCAGGTGGTGGTAGTCACAATCACCTTCCTGAGCTATTGCAGCGTTTATGAAGATACATCCATTGTGCTCTTGGATAGCAATTTCCAGTACACAAGATGAGGAAACAGTGCATTAAGGCAATTATCCTTCTTTTAATGCCATCATCTAAAGTTTTACATTGTTCATTGAAATCAGTGGATTAAAAATCTTGAAACCAAAGCATGTGCAACGACAGAAATTAACAGGGTACCAATAACACCAATCTTTGCACAAGAGGACAGTTGATAGTGACTTTCATTAGTGTTGCTCTGGGAACCCCAATAAATCATAAAAGAGACAAATTAGTTAATAATGAGGCAATTTTAAAATAATTCACTGTGAAATGAAGATACTTACATGTAACAAGGTTAACAGACAAACATTTGCTAATAATCCATGGAATGCTCCTTACCCTTCTTTTATCTATTGGGCTGTGGTAAAATTGAACAACATATTTATGTTTTTTTGTTTCATCTTTCAGTTTGAACTTGTCATCAATTCTCTCAAAGGATTTTCCATAATCATATGAAATGTAAACCTAGGGGAGATAAGAAGGGGGGAGGAATAAGAAAAAAAACCAATTACACAAGAGTTAACAGTACAGAACCAAGCCAATGGACCTGATTGGTGTACTTTAGTATGTGTTCTCCACAGGAATCTCCCCGTGGCAAAATCTTCCACTTCTTTTTTCTCCAATATGCTTCTCTAGCTTCACCTGAAAAACACTTGTGTTATTCGCCTTAATGGTGCATTGAACTAACTAGCCACCTTTCCACCTTAAATGGCCCGATATATTATCTGATTTATTCCCATGCCATTTCTGCTTTTTGGAAACAGACATGGCAACCATGGCAAAGTAAAACAATCAGACTAGGGCATCATATCATATCATATATATACAGCCGGAAACAGGCCTTTTCGGCCCTCCAAGTCCGTACCGCCCAGCGATCCCCGTACATTAACACTATCCTACACCCACTAGGGACAATTTTTACATTTACCCAGCCAATTAACCTACATACCTGTACGTCTTTGGAGTGTGGGAGGAAACCGAAGATCTCGGAGAAAACCCACGCAGGTCACGGGGAGAACGTACAAACTCCTTACAGTGCAGCACCCGTAGTCAGGATCGAACCTGAGTCTCCGGCGCTGCATTCGCTGTAAAGCAGCAACTCTACCGCTGCGCTACCGTGCCGAGTTAGGTGCATTAGTACAACTGACAATTTGACAAAAAGAGGAAGATATCATTTAAACTGTAGCTACAAATAAAGACAGCAAGTCCCACCTTAAGATTTGGCAGAGAATAAGAACATTTTAAATGTGAAAAATTTAACAAAATAGGTATTTACATTTAAAACCTCACAACGACAATATGGTTGTGGCTGTAAATTATACCGTGCAAATTCAGTGGTAATACACCATTTTCTTTCCCTTTGAACATTCCCTTCTCATTGTCCATGCCTTTCCCCCACTTTTCCCCTCGATGACCACGCACTTCACTTCCCATGTAGGTTACACTATCCACTGTCATCTAATCATACTTAACCTGAAAATGTCACGGATGTTTGCATTGAAATACACTCAGAGATGTTTACTCCTCATACCACCAATGCCGCTTGACTTGCTAAGTAGTTCCAACTTTTGTTTTTGTGCTTTTATTTCCTGTTATTTTCTCTGCTTAAGTAGGGCACATTAATAATGTATATAGATCTTCCCCTTTGTTGCTTACTATCAAATTTCATTTATTCACAGAAAAATGTCACACATCATTTAAGGTAGAATGTGGATATGTGCAAGGAAAAAGAGGGGGAGTAGGGGTGTAGTTTTACTTGAACCAAGTATTAATGGTTATAAGGCTAAATTATTCATGTTGTTTAGTTAAAAACATCTTTTTTTTTTAAATCCTTAATTATCTGAATTACCAGAGCAGATAAATCATTAGATTTCAGGCAAATTCCAACTTTTTTATTGTGATAGTAAATATTTTGGGAAGAAAGTGAAAAGCATCAACTGGCAGATATCCATAGAAAGGACTACTCTGAAAACAAAAGATATAGACACAAAATGCTAGAGTAACTCAGCGGGTCAGGCAGCATCTCTGAAGAAAAGGAATAGGTGGCGTTTCAAGTCGAGACCCTTCTTCAGACGCAAACAAACTTCAGACTTCAAACAAAATATAGGTCCACCACCAATTTTCCAACATCCTTGGTTTCAGATCCTTTCTGGATTATCCGTTTTGCCAGTCTATCAGAGGTCATGGCCTCCGAGAGGAGTCCAACAGTACTGGAACCGTCTACCTAGGCGACCTGGGAACCGAGATAACAGCAGGCAAATTCAGCCTCAGAGGTCGGCTATGGGAACGGATCTGCCGCCTCCAGCCGGACCCGTAGTTCCAGAGCTCCGGATGTAGCGGACACATTCGACCCACCGATCAGCCACGCAAGTCGGCTATGGGAAAGGATCTGTCGGCTTCGCCGTGCCAGACTTCCAGAGCCCCGGCTGCAGGGGGAATATGCAGCCGCGCCGCTTGACGCGGAAGTTCCAATGACGTCGAGATCGGTTGCTGGCTGCCTTACCCAACCTAAGGAGGAGGGGGGGTTGGAGCTCCCTGGGGGACTTTAAGAGCGCTCTTGTGATTTTGTCCAGATTACAGAAGGAGCCGGACCATCAGTTGCCGGAAAATCAGTAGTGGACCTGTACCATTTGCTGCATGGAACATCCACAAAGGCTAAATTACCAATCGCATATCGCAATTAAGATTGAACCTGAGATATTCAGTGATCACAAAATCAAGAGGGCTTCGTAGCACAAGAATCATAAAGGTCTCCAAAAATTTCAGGAGGTATATTTACCAAATCAAAATACTAAAACAGTTCAAAAAGGCTGCACTTTACAGAATTGCTAATCCTTCTCACACATGTTAATAGTAACACTTCTTTCCAACTGTTCCATTTCTTTCTGTTAATCTCTTCAGCAATTGGCAAATATGCCGAAATCTCCTCCTATTGCACTGACTTCTAAACAATCAAGAACCATAGAAATGTACAAAATTATGCAATAACATGTTGCTATATTAGATGAACATTTATAATCTTTTCATTTTCGTATACTACTTGCTGCTCACATCCAAATGCAAGTATCAAAGCAGGCCACGGATTTTGTTACTAAAATAGGTCAAAGCAAAAACAACATTGAAATCACCATGACCTTGAAGCACACCTCGTCCTTACTTCCTCAGAAGACTAAAGGAAAGTCAGAAAGTCCTCAATGACTTGCCAATTTCTATAAATTCACCACACAAAGCATGCTACCGGTTGGTTTGGCAACTGTTCTGCCCAAGACCACAAGAAATTGCAGAGAGTCGTGGACAAAACCCAGTCCATCACACAAACCTGCCTACCATCCCATTAACTCTACCTACACTTCAGGCTGCCTTGGGAAAGCAGACAACATAATCAGGAATCACTTACATCCAAGTTATTTTCTCTTCTCCATGTTCCAATTGGGCAGAAGATACAAAAGCTCGAAAGACAAACCACCAGATTCCAGAACATCTCCTGCTCCATAGTTATCACACTCTCAAGCACACCTCTCATAAATTAAGGATTTATTCCCGATCTCCCAATCTGCTTCATTGCAACTCCTGCACTTTAAAAAAAAATCTTTACTTTATTTGTAGCTGTAACACTATATTCTGTGCTCGGCTTCCTTTTTCTTTTGCAATGCTTGTTATAATCATATATAGTTAGATTGCACTCATTGATGGTATTTTTTACCTGTACAGCAAGTAACCCTTTCCATTGCATCTTGTTGCATGTGCTACCATTAAAACAATCCCACTGCCATGATACCATTAATCAGTTTTATAGAAAAGGTATACTTTTAATATAATGTACACCAGAAAATCTATTCTAAGGACAGCATCAGTAAATATTTTGTCATTTATTTCTTTATTATATATTTTTATTTAATTTGGTTTATTTAATGCACTCATTTTTTAAATTTGTTTTTGAAAAAGCCAAGTGTCTTCTTCCAGATTATACAACAGTATGACAAATCACTATTTTATTTCAGTATTTACTTTTTAAATGTTCAACTTACCGAACTGGTGCGATGTCCGTTCAGAAATGGGTTATCACGGGCAAGTGCCACGATCACCCTGCTTTTCTCTCCAGCCCAATGAACAACCAATTGACCGTGCGAATCATTGAGGTTCACCTGCAGTTAAAAAGCCATGTAGTAGAATTAGTACCGATCAATGAGTCACAGTTGAAAACAGTTCCAGCACTACTCCATTAAAAATAGATCCAGCAAAATCTAGAAGATACACAATAGTCCAGAAAAGAACAAATCTATTTGGCATAATACACAAAGCACAAGAGTAACTCAGCGGGTCAGGCTGCATCCGTGAAGGATATGACGTTTCTGGTCAGGATCCTTCTTCATACCTATTTGGACCTACCTGTCTACATTATGATTTATGCATCATATTGTGTTCTTCCCACTCTACATCTTACCTCATTAATGCCACAAATGCTTTCACTCTCAAGTGTTTATCCAGCTTCACCTCAAGTATGTCTTGTCACCTCAACTATCCCTTGCAGCAATGAGTTTCACATTCCAATTAATGTCTAAGCAAGTCTATCATGCTCACAATTATCTATCATGCTCACAATTTTCTTGGGGCTAGATAAGCAGATTTAAGAGTATAGAATGGCATTTGTACACACTTTCATTTCACTTTTTGTTAAAAAAAAAGGTTACACAGTGGGATATATTTGAGTTGTTTCTTGTGCCTTCTTCTCCAACAACATTCTCTCCTTTTTCCATTCGCTTGATCTTATTAGGACACTCTCCATTATTTGCGCATCAATTACAATCTCTTTTTTTTTTTTTTTTTTTAATTTTATTGGTACATAACCTGTTTACATCTTTACAGTCATACATTTTTAAATTGATAATATTGTCAATTATTATTATATTGTCTCCAATACCTTTTGCCCCTTTTTTTTTTTTTTTAAACTAGATAGAGCTAAAGAAATAGATGAAGTAAAGAAAGAAAAGAGAGAGAAGAAAAATAAAAACAAAAACAAATTTAAAAAAAAAAAAAAAAAAAAGATAAGGAAAAAGTTAGTTAAAGAAGAATGGAAAAATTTATTAAAATAACAAAAACTTCATTCGAGATATATTCGTACATTTCAAAGTATAGCATTTCATCCATTCTTTAGTCCGAGTGCTAGTCAGGTTCCTGTGCTGAACTATTCTGACCCTTTAAGTAATCAATAAAAGGAGACCATGTTCCAATGAATAATTCCTGTTTGTCCAACAGGGAAAATCTGATTCTTTCCACGTTTAAGGTCTCCGTCATTTCTATAATCCACATTTTGATTGTGGGGGCCGTAGTGCCTTTCCAAAATTTTAGAATTAATTTTTTTCCTGTTATTAAACTATAATCAATAAAGTTTCTTTGTGTTGTTCTAAATGTTTGATTTAATTCTAATATTCCGAGTATAATTAATTTTGGATCTGGGTCCAATTGTGTGCTGGTTACTTTAGATATTATGCTAAAAATATTTACCCAGAATTTTTTAATTTTTATACAGTTTGCAAACATATGAAATAATGTAGCTTCTAAATGTTGACATTTATCACATTTAGGTGAGATATGTTGGAAAATTTTATGTAGTTTTGTTTTTGAATAGTGTAACCTATGTATTACTTTAAATTGTATTAGAGAATGTCTGGCGTTTAGTGAACACTGATGTATATGTTGCAGACTTTCTTCCCAAGTATCTTTCGTTATTACTTGGTTTAATTCTTTTTCCCATTTTTGTCTGTATAAGTCCGTGGAGGGAATGTCACTGTCTAATAAGATATTATATATATAAGATATTAATTTTTCTGTATTAGGATGTTTGTTCCAACATTCATCAAGAATTTCTGAATTTCTAATTCGAAAATTTTGGGAGTTCGATTTTACATAATCTCTAAGTTGAAGATATCTGAAATAATCATTTCCACGAAGACCATAAGTCTGTTGCAACTCCTGAAATGTCAGAAAGGTGCCTTCCTTATAAAGTTGTCCCATATTTTTAATTCCATAATCCTTCCATTGTGTAAAACCCCCGTCTACCCATGAAGGCTTAAACAAAGGATTATTCACAATTGGAAGAAAAAGTGATAAATTATCTAATTTTAATGTCTTTTTTAATTGTTTCCAAATTCGTATTGCACTAAATATTATAGGGTTTCCCCTATAAATTTTTTTGTTTAATTTAGACGTAGCAAATAATATCGAACCAATATCAAAAGGTAAACAATCTTCCTTTTCCATTTTTAACCAGTCTGGTTGATGATCTATTTCTTCCAACCAGAAATTCATATTTTTAATATTAACTGCCCAGAAATAAAACAAAAAATTGGGTAAAGCCAGGCCTCCATTTATTTTTGATTTACACAAGTGTCTTTTGTTTATCCTATGATTCTTATAATCCCAGATAAAATCATTAACAATAGAGTCCAATTTTTTTTTAAAGTTTTTTGTCAAATATATCGGAATTGTCTGAAAAAGGTATAATATTTGAGGTAAAAAAATCATTTTTATGGCATTAATTTTGCCAACCATTGAGATAGGGAGTGTTTTCCAATATTGAATATTCTTATGTAGTTTGTTCAGTAATGGGGGGAAATTTGCTTTAAATAATGATGTATATATCTTAGTTACATAGATACCTAGATATTTAAATTTTTCATTTACTATTTTAAATGGAAATTGTTGTATTATCTGTTTATTATGTTCCCTTATTGGCATAATTTCGCTTTTATTCCAATTTATTCTGTATCCTGAAAGTGAACCAAATTGGGTTATTAGCTTTAATAAGTTTGGAATACTAATTTCTGGTTTTGTAATGTAAATTAATACGTCATCTGCGTATAGAGAAATTTTATTCACTGTGTCCTTTGTGTTATATCCATGTATTTCCGGATGCCCCCTAACTCTTTCTGCCAGTGGCTCAATAGCAAGCGCAAATAATAATGGGGATAACGGGCATCCTTGTCTACAGCCTCTAGATAGGCTAAATTTCGATGACAACCTTTGGTTTGTAAATATTCTGGCCGTGGGATTTGTATATAACAGTTTTATCCATGTACAGAATTTCTCCCCTAGCTGCATATTTTCCATCACCGAAAATAAATAAGACCATTCAACCTGATCAAATGCTTTTTCTGCATCAAGTGAGATTATTGCTAGATCTTCATTAATAATTCTCTTGGAATATATAATATTAAATAATCTTCTTAGATTATAGTATGAGTATCGTTTCTGAATGAAGCCTGTTTGGTCAGGGTGTATTAATTTATTCATCACTGTACTTAATCTATACGCTAGTATTTTAGTTAAAATTTTTTGATCTGTATTTAAAAGTGCAATTGCTCTGTATGATCCCGGGTCTTCCGGATCTTTATCAGCTTTAGGAATAAGTGTTATTATAGATTCATTTAGAGTGTCTGGAAGTTTCTGTTGAGTATATATATACTCATACAGTCTATGTAAACGTGGGCTAAGCAAATCATAAAATTTTTTATAAAATTCGGAGCCTAAACCATCTGGTCCTACTGCTTTACCATTTTTTAAAGAACCAATAGACTCCTCAATATCCTTTGTCGTAATCTCCCTTTCTAATACTTCTCTATCATTTGAATCTAAACCTTTTAAATTACATTTTTTTTAAAAGTCTGCTATTCCTTCTGATTGTGCTACGGTTTTAGTTGAATAAAGGCTCTGATAATATTGGAGAAATCTATCATTTATGTCCTTGGGCATTTTTAATAATTCTCCTGTCTCTGTTCTAATTTTATGAATTATTTTTTCCCCTTCCATTTTTCGTAACTGACGTGCTAATAGTTTTTGTGGTTTGTCTCCAAATTCAAAATGTAATTGTTTTGTTTTTTGATAGAGTTTTATTACTTGTTCTGAATACATTTTATTTAATTTATATTTCAATACCACAATTTTATTATATTTTAGAGTAGATGGCATTCTCGCATTTTCTATATCTAGTTGTTTGATTTCACTTTCCAATGTTTGTTGCTTAATCCTGTTCTCTTTATTATAAAAAGCTTGAGCAGAAATTAATGTACCTCGAACATACGCTTTAAACGTTTCCCACATAAGAGAAATAGGTGTGTCAGGGTTGTCATTTACCTCAAAAAATATTTGAATCTGTTTAATAATATATTCCTGGCATGACTTTTCGTTCACAATTTGTGGGTTAAATCTCCAATATGCTTGTTTCTTGGACATTCCATTTAATTTAATCATGAATGTTACAGGTGCATGATCTGAAATTATAATGTTATGATATTTAGAATGATAAATAAATGGAATAAACGTAGAATCAACTAAAAAATAATCTATTCTTGAGTATGTTTTGTGTACTGGTGAGTAAAATGAATATTCCCGTCCAATTGGGTTTTCTATTCTCCAGACATCCTTAATATTAGTGGTATTAATAAATGAATTTAGAAATACACTTGATTGAGATTTTACTTTTTTTTGCATTGATGATCTATCTAAGTATGAATCTAATGTACAATTGAAGTCTCCTCCAATTATTAATTTATATTGTGTAAATTCAGGAATTTTATTAAATGTTTTATTAAAGAACATAGGGTTATCGAAATTAGGCCCGTAAACATTAAGAAGAATCACTTTTTCTCCATTTAGCTCTCCAACTAATATAATATATCTACCATCAATATCCACTATTGTTGAGGAGTTCTTAAAAGGTATTCCTTTACGAATTAGTATTGCAACTCCTCTGGACTTGTGGGAAAAGGAGGAATGATATGATTCAGCAATCCACCTAGCTTTAAGTCTATATTGAGATTCCTTCTTAAGGTGTGTTTCTTGAAGAAATATTATATCAGTTTTGATTAAATTTAGATGTGCCAAAACTTTGCCTCTCTTAATTGGTTCATTGATTCCCTTGACATTCCAACTACAAAATGTTATTCCCTGACCCCCTCTTGTCATATTAATATCTTGCATATTGTTTCTAAGGTGGTCTATAACCGAGCAGAAGGTACAACACACAGAACCTGACCCTGCTCCCGAACCTCGAATAGATGAATTTAAAATCATATACATCGCTCTTCCGAGCACATCTCCTTGTATTTGTCTTATTTTTCCATTCAAACATTAAGTTATAAAAATATTTAAAAAGAGAAAAGTGATAGAGTTGATTAATATAGGGTGAAAGAAAAGAAACTACCTCTACAATTAGTGTAGTTAGTGATAGCCACACTAACGTGGCTAGAATTCTAAAGACTTCCGTAGCCTTTGTAAAAAAAAAAATTCCAGCTCCGTGCGCAAAGGAAATAAAGGGTTATTTCTAACATTCATATATCTTCTTTGGGAGTAACAAACTTATTTACCTACCCATACATACACACACCCGATATCCACATATATATATATACAATCTCAACAACTTCCTGTTTCTCATCTTCATCAAATCATTCTTCCACTACTTCTGCAAGTTTGTTCACATATTTCTCAGTAAAAGCCCATTGGGTCATTTTCACAATGTCCCCGAGATCATTTTGTCCAACGTTGAATCCCTCAAACCCTTCTTTGTCTGAAGAACATTCCCAAGTTTCACATTTGGCCATATCTTCCTCCATGACCTGCACTGGATTATATTCTTAATATTCTTCACTATGCTAAAAGTAGTATCACAAATAGTATCTACAAGAATAACTGAAGCTCAAAAAAACCTGTACACAGTAATCAGAATTGAGCAGGTTGTGAATAAAAGATTCCCTGTAGGCACTTTGAATCGTGCCGTGCAGTGTAATTATCAGGCAGCTATTCAGCAGGCATATTCCCAGAACAGGTTCTCAAGCAGGATGGTTTGCCCTATAATTATCTTATTGAAGAATAGCTGCGCTACTTATAGTATGCCCAGCCTTTTTTAATCTTTTTGTCGTAGTGTCACAGAGTGATACAGTGTGGAAACAGGCCCTTCGGCCCAACCTGCCCACACCGGCTATCCTGAACAAGATGGAGCCTCTGGATTGTTCCTCTGGAACAAGATGAAAACAAAACTCTCAAAGAGCTGCACAGTGACGTAGCTATGTCCTTGGGCTTAGCAGGTGAATGTGTGAGAAAGCTGCCTGGGGCTTTCGATAGTTATTTACCAACAACAAAAAGTTTTGATTTGTATCTACCAGAAGCAGTTCCACAAGGACTGTGATCTTGTCCTTGTTTAACTTAAAACCCCAAGCATATTCTTCACCTTTTCTAGCTGTGTAGCTTGACGTGGTAGTCTGCAACCCAGTGGTACGAACATTGAATTTTCCAATGGTAGGAAAATACAAATAATAAGAGTAATAAGATAAATAATAGTTATAAGTAAGATTAATAGAGTTATGGGGGATGATGACAGAAGCCTGCTCGTGGTGATCCCTCAGAAAAGACGACACGATGCATTCTGTGACGCGTCGGGCGACCAATTCTGTCAACATGTTGGACGACGACAGAAGCCAACAGTGAGATAAAGGAGCATGAAAGCTTATATGCTCATGCTTAACAGCTTTGTCTGCAGTTATCAGACCCCTGGTTCAATCACATTGATCTACACGCATCCCTTGATAGCCTTCCTCACTGTCCACACATTCATCTATTTTTTTTGTCATCTGCAAACTTTTTAAACCAACCCATTAAATGCGTGCTTATATCACAAACCACAGAGGTCCCAGCCCTGATGGAACACCAAAGATCATAGACCTTCACCCAGAATATGTACAACTGATAAGCTGATGAAGACAAAAAAGACCACAGATGCTGGAACCTGAACTTAAAAAAGAGCTGTTGAGAAACTCAGTTGTTGCCGACTTTGAATAAAGTGATGTAAAGCAGGAATCAATTTTTAACACTTTTCTACCACCACTGCCTTCCAAAATTAAGAGAGTTTGGAATCTAAATACCAAGTCACCGTGGATCCGATGCATCTCAATTTTCTGAATCTCCGTGACAAATGCCTTATTAAAGTCCATGTCGGCAACATCAAACGACCCTGCCCTCATTAATCACCTTCATCACCTCCTCAAAACACTCAATTACGTTTGAAAGACATGAGCTGCCCTTGCACCCAATTAGCTAATTTTCTTCAAAATATAACTCCTCCCCTGAAGAATCCTCTCCAATTGCTTCCCTGCAATTTAGGTGAGGCTCACTGGTCTATAATTTTCTGAATTATGCCTCTTTCCCTTCCTAAGCAGAGGAACAACCATGGCTACTGTTAGCAGGAGAATGGTACACTGCTATCTCCCACCCTGCTTGCGGTAACTGATCTAAATGCTAGTACCTATCCGTAATTTCACACTGAACGTTGAGCTGTGCAGCAGAGACATGTGTCAATCACTAATATGCTAACATTTATTCACCAGGGAAGTTAACTCTGGTAGACACAAAATGCTGGAGCAACCCAGTAGGTCAGACAGCATCTCTGGAGAAAAACAACAGGTGATGTTTTGAGTCAAGACCCGAAACGTCACTGATTCCTTTTCTCCAGAGATGCTGTCTGACCCGTTGAATTACTTCGGCATAGTATGTCTACCTACGGTTTAAACCAGCATCTGCAGTTCCTTCCTACACAAGTGAACTCTGGTAGTGCTTTCAGGAGCTAGAATTTTCCTGCCTTTGCATGGGTGGAAACTCTAACAATAGAAAGAATGTTAAAGTGAAATTTAGCTGTAACGCTAAACTGCTGAATGGCGACAGGCTAACTAAGATCCCAGGAAGGAATTGTATCAATGGCTCAGTTTAGGGTTCTGGAAGGGGAAAAATGTTTGATGAAAAATGTTTGGTGAAGCAGTGAGCAAGTTGTGTGTGAGGGAGAGGGGTGGTTCGAAACAATGGGAGTGATGTTTACAGATGCAGCTATTTCTTACAAAATCTGTTAGTTTAAAAAAAAATTATGACGTGCTAGAAATAGCTTCTTGTATTTAACAACACACGTCTGCTGAAAGATAGTTATTCAACCAAAATGGACTGAACTCTAATTACTGATCTGGAATATGTGCAACTTATAAGCTGATGAAGACAAAAGAGACCACAGATGCTGGAACCTGAACTTAAAAAAGAGCTGTTGAGAAACTCAGTTGTTGCCGACTTTGAATAAAGTGATGTAAAGCAGGAATCAATTTTTACCCCACCTCTCTCTAAACTGACTGCTAATTCTAATAGTCATTTACACAACTTGAAGAGAGAGTGCACCAAAGACCATCATACTACCAATTACAAAAGGTAAAAATATCAAATATAATATTATTTGCTGACAGAATGCATCATTTTGACCTAGTCTCAGCAGTAATGCTCCACGGTGCTTTAACTCTGAAGATCTGGGAGCACTGTATTTAGAAAAGAGATAACATATTGTAAATGTAAGAGGCAGTACTTTATCAGATTTTGGTAATGGGAAAAGCACAAATATGCAAATCTATTTTACAACATAATTAGATGTTTTTCAGTTTCCAAGACTGTCATCTTATTGAAGCCCAATTTATTTTTTATTTAATAAAGGGAAATCAAGTGCCAGGCCTTCCCTGGGAGGTTGATAAAACAATTTTTGGAAGTTGTGGTATCATGGCATGTTGGTCTCATAAACTCGATCACCTACTCCCAATCTCATGGCAAGAAATTCACTGGACTGTTAAACTCCACTGAGAAGTTCAGTAGGCTCTCCACGATTGTGTCATAGACCATACATTGCAGCAGTTATACAGGTTGGAAGCCAGCACAGGGCAAGCTGAATGTTTCAGATCACTATTGTACCTATCAACATCACCATGGACAGGTGCACAAGTAACAGCTACAGTAGGTTCTTTTCTCCTCATGGTTGTTCTCACCCCATCTGCCACAACCTGTCTGGCAGCTGTATTGTGCAGGACTTAAACAGTTGAAATCTATTTCTCTGTTAATGACACAAACCACAAACTGAATTGGTCTCTTGAGGAATAGTATTTTCATCCATTTATCTTCGTTAAGTGCGAGAGCCTATCTGCAGTGAAATACAATACTCCCAGAGAAACATTTAAGAACCGAAAGGGTTATTTGAAGATGGAATTGCTACGAATCATTTAGTTAGATATTTCCCCAGCACTATTGACATTCCCCAACACGTTACAAAAATCCAGCCTTTCATTCAGACGTGCAAGGGCTTACTTTCATTTGGTGTGAAGGATTCCAGAGTTTAAAATAAAAAGAATCACTTACAAACCCTGCAGTCAAAAAAAACCTTTAACAAAGGGAAGAAAAACAATTTTTAGTCTGACAGCTTAGATGGCATGCAGAAAATTTAGAAGTTCAAATGCTTCACACCGTCAGCTGTGCCACGGTTGGTAGCATTTTCACGGTGTCAGAATAAACTGATTTCTCCAAAGACGTACAGGTATGTAGGTTAATTGGCTGGGTAAATGTAAAAATTGTCCCTAGTGGGTGTAGGATAGTGTTAATGTACGGGGATCACTGGGCGGCACGGACTTGGAGGGCCGAAAAGGCCTGTTTCCGGCTGTAGATATATGATATGATATGATATGATAAACTCCTTCTCGGGAATTTTAAGAAGAAATTTCTAGATTGATGCTCCAATTCACCATCAAGGGGCTACTACACTGTTTCCACATTATGTATTGCACATTGTTTTCCTTTATAAGAGACAAGGCACGAGATCACGGCAAAGCAGGAGAGTTTATTCTCAGATACAGGTTAATGTATTGTCATGTGCACCAAGGTGCAATGATCGTCCTTGTTCTCATGAAGCTCGGTAAACACCATTTGGTACTGGTAGGTACAACAAATATAACAAAAGCAGAGCAGCAGAATGGTGCAAAGATTGCAGTGTAATCTGAAGTAGTACATAAAAAAAGATTTAAAAAAATGAAAGTACTGTACAATAACAGAATAAAAGTATGTGGCAGCACATCCGGGACCAAAATGTGAAAGGGGTGATTGGACCAGGGGTCCGATAGTCGTGTGGAAGAAGTTGTTACATCTGGATGTTCGAGGTTTCATGCTCCTTTATCTTCCCAGAAAGTAGAAGATTAAAAAAAGAATGGCCAGGGTGGCAGACATCCTTGACGATACTTCCAGCATTCCTGACCCAACATCCTGTAAAGATAGACTGGAGGGAAGGGAGAGATAAGCCTTTGATGGACTGAGCAATGTTCACCATTCTCTGCAGGTTCAGGCGGTCAAGAGCAGAGCAGTTGCGTGCCAGTCTGAGATGCATTCCATCAAAATACTATCCATAGCGCATCTGCAGAGGTTTAAAAGAATCCTCTTGGACATGCCAAATCTTCTCAGATGCCTGGAGAGATATGATGCTGATGTGCATTCTTGGTCATCGTAAAAGTGTCAAACCA
Organism: Rhinoraja longicauda; assembly: GCF_053455715.1. Lineage (NCBI taxonomy): Eukaryota > Metazoa > Chordata > Chondrichthyes > Rajiformes > Arhynchobatidae > Rhinoraja > Rhinoraja longicauda. The sequence goes on along the minus strand of NC_135984.1, from coordinate 2,399,541 downwards.
GGCAGAAAATTCATACTCAACCAGGCCGTCATGATCCTCACCTTCCTGGGCTTCACAGTCACTAATACCTATAGCACCACCTTACGTCAATGCAAAGGTATTGTCAATGCTGTAAGTCATAGAATCATAGAGTAATACATTGTAGAAAGAGGCCTTTCGGCCCCATTTGCCCACACTGGCCAACTTGTCCCAGCTACACTAGTCCCACCTGCCTGCGTTTGGTCCATCTCCTTCCAAACTTTGTCCTATCCATGTACATGTCTAACTGTTTCTTAAACTTTGGGATAGCCCCAGCCTCAACTACCTCCTCTGGCAGCTTGTTCCATACACCAACACCCTTTGTGTGAAAAAGTTACTCCTCAGATTCCTATTAAATCGTTTCCCCTTCAACTTGAACCTATGTTCTCTGGTCCTCGATTCCCCTACTCTGGGCAAGAAATTCTGTGCATCTACCCGCTTTATTCCTCTCATGATTTTATGCGCCTCTATAAGAGCACCCCTCATCCTCCTGCACTCCAAGGAATAGAGACCCAGCCTACTCAACCTCTCCCTGTAGCTCACACCCTCTAGTCCTAGCAATATCCTCGTAAATCTTCTCTGAACCCTTTCAAGCTTGACAATATCTTTCCTATAACATGGTGCCCAGAACTGAACACAATATTCTAAATGCGGTCTCAGCTACTGTCTCGAGAAGATTCTTCAAAAGCAAGAGTATATCAATGTCAGTGTCCTCTCAGGAGGCCTAGAACCCCAGTAGAAATACAATGAGCAGACTATGTTGCTCACATGCTCAACAAAACACTCTGTCATATCAAGGGATTACTAAATGATAAGGGCAGACGCTATCTGGATATTCTCAAAGCCTCCATGGAAAACTAACTTCCCCAGTGACTCAGTGCCCATTACTGTTCAATTTGGAATGCAAAAAATAACATTCCAGGCGGCACTGAGAAGCCCAGAATAAAAAAGGTGAAAATCCTCAGAATTCAAGGGTGGTCTTTTAGAAAGGAGTTGAGGAAGAACTTTAGTCAGAAGGTAGTTAATCTGTGGAACTCACCTCCACAGAGGGCAGTGGAAGCCATCAGTGGGTATTTTTAAGGCAGAGATAGACAAATTCTTGATTAGAACGGGTGTTAAGGGTTATGGGGAGAAGGCAGGAAAATGGAATTAGGTGGCAGAGATCAGCCATGATTGAATGGTAGAGTAGACTCGATGGGCCGAATGGCCTAATTCTAATCCTATAACTTGTGGACTTGTGAAACCCACTACCTCCCAAGCCATGCACTTACACACTGCATCAAGCACATCCAGTACCGTCTGTGTTAAATCATCTTCAAATCTGAGGGACTGCCTTACAGACAGATTTTCGAATGTTGTAGTGTGCTTTGTGACCAAAGATCATGGCATTCAGTTTACAGGTTTACTGTGCCCATCTATAATATTATAAGGGATGCACTATACGAAGGTCATTTTGGTAGGACATATTGAATAAATGTCAGAACCCCCTGGAGCATTGATGCACAAAAGGGCGTTTGGGCACGTCCAGAGTTTGCAGATGCCGGTAACATCGGATGGTGAAAGCAGCCCACATATTGAGTATAAAAGTTGGGATGGCATATTGCAGGTGTACAAGACATTGGTTAGACAGAATTTGACATTCGTGTACAGTTTGGTCGTCACACTACAGGAAGGATGTGGTAGGAATAGACAGGACGCAGAACCAATTCTCACGGATGTTCCTTGTTTCCATGGCGGATTGCAGTTTGAAGAGAGACTGAATGGCTGGGTTTATTTTCACTGCAACACGGGAGGCTGAGGAGGAGACGACTGAGGTGTAAAAGATTACGAGGGGCACAGATAGGGTAGTTAGTCAGAGTCTTTTTCTCCCAAGGCAGAGGAGTCGAACTTGTGGCACAGGATTAAGGTGAGAGGTGAGAAATTTAAACGAGATCTGGGGGGGGAACGTTTTTCAGAGGGTGGTGGTTACTTGGAACGAGCTGCCAGAGGCATATACAATTATACTATTCCATCTGTACCTGGATAGATACTTAGATAGGAAAGGCAGAGGGATAGACAACTAATAAAGACTAATGAGATTAGTGTAGATAGGTGGTACACACATCTTTGTTGTTCCTTTCATTTTTCTAGGTGCCAATAACTGTACACGTTTTCATACACGTGTGTTTTATCTTTTCATTTTGCATTGTCACTTAGTCGTACGTTTTTAACAAATGTCTGTTCGAAGTATCAGAGAAGCAACACAACTGCAAATGTTGGAAATTGAAAATAAAAATAGAGGTGCTGAAAGCATTCACACAAGGTCAAACTGCATCAGGGGAGAAGGAAACAGTGTCAACGTTTCTTTCAGAGAAAATAAACATTAGGAAAAGGGGAGAATTTTACAAACCAAGCAGCTTGTTGCTTCTGTTTTTATTGTCCATACTAACTATGCCTAATAATTCCTCGTTTCATTATGACTGAGAGTAGATTAACTGACAATGGAAAAATTGAAGATAGACACAAAAAGCTGGAGTAACTCAGTGGGTCAGACAGCATCTCTGGAGAAAAGGAATAGGTGACGCTTCAGGTCAAGACCCTTCAAACGTCACCTGGTCCTTTTCTCCAGAGATGCTGCCTGACCCGCTGAGTTACTCCAATGTTTTATGTCTATCTTCAGTTTAACCCAGCATCTGCAGTTCCTTCCTACACAATAGAAAATTGAGATTGGTTCATTATTGTCACATGCACCAAGATACAGTGAAAAGCCTTTTTCTCTGTACAATGAAAGCAAAACATAGCATACAAGTCTGAGGAAGGGTCCCAACTCAAAATATTACTTATCCATGTTCTCCAGTGATGCTGCCCGACCCAGAGTTACTGCGTGCAAACCAGCATCTGCAGTTCCTTGTTTCTACTCCACACCATACAAGTACATCAGGAAGTGAAAAAAGAATCAGAATACAGCATTACAGGTACAGATGAAATGCAGAGAGAAATAAGCAGTGCAAGGGCCACAATAAGGTTGATTGCAAGATCAGGAATTAATTCTGAATATACGAGATCCATTCAAAAATTTGATAACAGTGGGGAAGAAGCAGTATTTGTATCTGTTTGTACATGCTTTCAAGCTTTTGTACCTTCTGCCTGATGGGAGAGGTCCCTGATTATGTAGTCCGCTTTACAAAGGCAGCATGAAATATAGATGGAGTCGATAGGGTGGGAGGCCAGTTTGCAAGATGGGACTCGGCAACATCACAACTCTGCAACTTCTTGCAGTTGTGGGCACAGCAGTTGCCTTACCAAGCTGTGATGCATATGGGTAGGATGCTTTCTATGGTGCATCCGTGGATATTGGCAAGATTATTGGAAACAAGCCGAATTTCATTAGCCTTTCAAGAAAGTACTTTTCCCCCCCATATTGTCAAAGTGTGGTTTACCAAGCCAAATTGATGGTGAAATTTACACCCAAGAACTTGCAGCTCTAGACCACTGGCGCTTCAGCACCAAAGATACAAACTGGGGCATGAACTCCAACCCGCTTCCAGATGTTGTTGACCAGCTCCTTCAATTTGCTGACACTGAGAGAGATATAGTTGTTTTGACACCACACTACTGAGCTCTCTATCTCTTTCCTATATTATGGCATCACTGTTGGAATTCCAGCCTACTATGTTGGTATCATCTGCAAACTTGTAAATAGACTGATCACTTGAGCAAGTGGACAGAGGAATGGTTAATGGAGATCAACACAGATAAGTGCGAGGTGTTGCATTTAGGAAGGGCAGACCCTTCACAGTGAATGGCAGGGCCTTGGGGAGTGTTATAGAGCAGAGGTCAAGAAGGCTTTTGGAATATAGGCCTTCATCAGTCTGGATACTGAAAATAGAATTTGGGAGGTTATGTGACAGATGTGCAACATGTTGGTGAGGCCACATATGGAGTATTGTGTTCAGTTTTGTTCACCTTGCGAAATAGGAAGGATGTTGTTAAGCTGGAAAGAGTGCAAAGAAGATGTATGAGGATGTTGCCAGGAATTGAGAGCCTGAGCCGTCGGGAGAGATTAGGCAGGCTGGGATGTTATTCCTTGGAGTGCACTAGGCCAAGGGGTGATTATATAGAGGTGTATAAAGTCATGAGGGGAATAGATAGAATGAATGCAGAGGTTTTTTTTTAATCCAATGGAGAGGAATCAAGAACCAGAGGACATAGCCTTAATGTGCAGAAAGTAACTGCAGATGCTGGTATATACCAAAGATAAAGTGCTGGAGTAACTCTGCGGGTCAGGCAGCATCTCTGCAGAAAAAGGATGGGTGACATTTTGGGTCGGGACCCTTCTTCAGACTGAAAGTAGACCGGTAGGAACTGGACATAAGAAAAGGCCAGAACAAAGCAGGGTTGGCAACTGATGATAATTGGTGAGGGGTAGTGGGGGAGGTGGGGGGTAGTGTTTGGTGTTCTGAATCCAGGAGTCTGAAGATGTTTGATTGGAATCACAATGTTGAAGGCGGAGCGAGAGTCACCAATGCATGCTCCACAACCAGCAGTAAACAATCAGATGCCAGAGTGAAGGATCTGCCAAAGCCATTATTGATCAGCATCAAGCAATAACCTTCCATGCCAAATATCAAAGCATTCTACCACAACATTAATATTTAGCTATTCTGTCCACCAAACGCATGCCAGCTCTCTACAAGAATTCAGAGTTTCCCATTCTCTGCCTCTTTACTTGCACCCCTACCAGTTCTTTCTCCCTTAAGCATCTATCCATTTAACAGGCAAAATTAAACCTGGTTTCACCACCCTTTCAGGCAGCCAATTCCAAAGCATCCTATGATTACTTAATGTAAGGTACGTGGCTTTTCTCCGGGTGCTCCGGTTTCTTCCCACACTCCAAAGATGTAAAGGTTTGAAGGCAAATTGGCATTCGTAAAATTGTAAATTGTCCCTAGTGTGTGCAGGATAGTGTTAGTGTGCAGGGACCACTGGTCAGCGTGGGCTCGGTGGGCCGAAGGGCCTGTTCCCACACTATATCTCTAATCCAGCTCCCAGCAATGCAAAATGAAATTAGAACATTTTTTTCTTCTGATCAGAAATGGCAATATCCAATTCTGATAATGGAGATTACATCAAAGCTAAAAGTAATGTGCACTGGTCTTAGAATTGCTATTTATCTTTGCCTTGGCTTTATCTTTAGAAGTTCATTATAACATCAAATCACTAATGTCCACCAGGTTTAAACACACTAGTTGGTGTTTTAAGAATCAAGGAATTAATTTATGTTAACACCTGTTTTGAATCAATTTTCTTTGTTGGACAAAAAAAGTGTAAAAACCACAACACGCTGTGGCAGAAAAAGACAGAATTTAGAAAGATGGCCAGAGCTCAGAGCAAAATCATAAGACTAGAGAAGCTTACAGCAACTACAATGTTTTAAAATGTTTGTAAACGTAGGAAACTGAAAGAGGTTGCAAAAACCCCACAGGTAACAGATACACCCATGTGGAATGCAGACATTACATCTCCACAACTTTTGGAGATTATAGGCTGGGCTCAGCAGGTTGACAAAAGAATGATGAAAATAGAGTCGGCAAGATGGGGAAGTATTCATTCCCACCGGCAACAAGATGGCCAACAATAGAAATAATAATGGACAGGCTGCAGGCAGAGTGTGAACGAAGGCGGAGTATGAACATTAAAGTGCGCATAAAAACAGTAAATGCTGAAAATATTCAGTAGGTCAGTCAGAGCTGTGAAGAAAGAAACAGAAGTTAGGTGTTGCAAGTCAATGACCTTTCGACAAACCTGGAAGAATATCATTTACCTGAAACACTAATTGTATCTCTCAACAAATGTTATTTGATCTGTCAATCCTTTCCAACATTTACCATTCTTATTACAAATTCCAACAAGCTCCATTTTCTTCAACAATTATAAATTTTGAGTAAAAGTTATATAACCTGAATGGAAGGCAAATGTAATTATTTATCCAGCATATCTCCCAGTTTAAGCATCACTACACTCCTCATAAATCCCAGCAAGAATGACAAAGGAAAAAATCTGCACTATATCCATTCACTAATGTCCTTTGTCAAGAACATAATATTCAAAACAAGATGGCAAACCTGATAGAATTGGGGATATTCATTTAATGGACAAAACCTGATTTTAGAAAAAGCAGATTTTATTCGTAAAATCGGTGCCATGCTCATAATATGCAAGGTAATATGGATCACAGGATAAAATAAATAATAGGATGAGCTTTAAAAGTGGACAAAATCTTTGGTTGAACAAGAATTTGTGTCATTCATTGTATTCGATGACACTTGCAGCAATGTTCAGGATTCTAATGGAACCTCAAGATCAAAGTAAAAGTACAGTAAAACTGATAATCTAGCATGCAGGGATTGTGATGCTGCTGGACGTGCACATTTTCCTGATTAATGGATGTTCGCTTTATTAATACCTCAACACATTTTGTTTAGATGTTACATAGTATTACAGTACATTTTCCTCCGTTAACCCAGTGAATTTAAAGCAAATGCATGAACTGGGGTCCCAGTGAGTGGAAAGAGAACACAGCTATGAAGAAGGGTCACGACCCGAAACGTCACATATTCCTTCTCTCCAGAGATGCTACCTATCCCACTAAGTTACTCCAGCTTTTTGTGTCTATCTTCGGTTTATTCTACCATCTGCAGTTTCTTCCTACACAGCTATGACCGCCTGGCAAGCCAGATGCTGAATCATAGAGATTTCCAAATAGTTACAGAACATCTGAGTTTTATCATACATTGAACATTCACATTGAAAATAAACTCTCAATGAATTTCTGATTACATGTTTGTATGTTTTTTGGTCATTTAAATGGTCCTGTTAATGTACTTCTCATTTCAAAACAGTTGTGGAAAAAAGTAGCAATCAGTACTGGAAGTAGATTTTTGGATGGGGAATTTATAGTATCATGCAGTCACTGAAGTAAGAACTACAAAAAAATCTAAATTAATTGCTTCAGAATGATGGTGAGGTATCAAAAAGGCAATTTTCCAAAACTAAAGACTCTTGTGCATCCTACCATTGGTACTTGGTAGATTTCATGCTCTTCCACAAAATGCAAATAAAAAATCTACTATAATGCATGAAAAGCTGTTGGATAATCAAATGCAGGTTGATCTGCTAATAACTTGGAGCAGTGCTTCTTAAACCGGTGACTGGTGAATAGAATTATTTTGGGGTGAATGAAACTAGAGGGGTGAATGACTTAATATATATATAAAATGTAAGAAAATAACTGCAGATGCTGGTACAAATCGAAGATATTTATTTCACAAAATGCTGGAGTAACTCAGCAGGTCAGGCAGCATCTCAGGAGAGAAGGAATGGGTGACGTTTCAGGTCGAGACCCTTCTTCAGTCTGAAGAAGGGTCTCAACCCGAAACGTCACCCATTCCTAATATATATAAAATTATACACAAGGGAGAATAAGACGAAAATTACAAAAAAAACATAAGAAAATTTAGTCGAGGGTGAATGAAATTTTGTGATAAAGACTCAAGGATGAATGATAATGAAATAGTTTAAGAAGCACTGACTTAGAGCCAAAGGAAGAGTCAGAGGAAGGTGACATCAGCAGCATACAAGGATTATGATGCTGTTTTTCCTTCAATCATGCCCAGAGGAGCATCTAGGTGAAAAACAACAGGCTCCCAATAGATTCCTGGGAATAAAAATGAAAAGGTAACTGTGTGGGCACAGGAGAGGAAACCATTACTGGTGATTCTCTGCCTATCACCTGATAAATACAAATTAACTTGTGTGAAGACATGCTAGTGATATTTCTGGTTACACGAAGAAGATCCCTAGGTGCTTGTGCAGTGCTTACTTGCTTTATTTTCACAGACGTTGAACGTTCCTTTGAAACCTTCAGTGAATGAACCACAAAAACCATCTACAGTGCCCAGTAAATTAATAGCATGCATCTTAAAATCCCACTGCTTACTGACCTTTGCCAATCAATTACTTAACACAGTAAATATCAGTCATTCAATCTCATTTCCTAATCCTTTCAAATCTATCTGCTCTCTAACACATACACGGGGATGAAAATAAAATGCATGATGCTACGTATTGTGCTTTCGAGGTAGACTGAAAATTGAACAAATCATTTGAAAAATCTGTAATTTAAATGACTCTGTAAAGCTTTAACATTGCATTCATTAAAATAATCTTATCCAATCTTTGATAAATTCAGCTCACTTCTCTCTGCAATTCCATGTTGCCTCCACATTTTTCTTTGTATTGGATATTCCTTCTTGAGTTTCCTGTAATTTTGCACAATTCCCTTTGCCATGATCCTGATTAATATAGAGATCACTAATTCCATCCAAATCATAAGAATTTGAATCATCCTTAACGTCTTTTATTGTTAATCAAACACCCAGAGTTGTTAAGACTAATGTCCAGTAGCAGGTAATAATAATGTTGTGTCATAGGATTCCACCAGAAATTGTTCTGCTCCAGCATCTGCAGACTCTTGTTTCGCCATTGTGCTTCCAAGAGTTAATTCTGTTTAATCTTTAAAAATATTTCTATTTTGCCTTCTTTATCTAGGCAAAATAGTTTCATAGGACAGTACAGCACAGGAAGAGGCCCTTCAGCCCACAATATCTGTGCCAAACAAGATGTCAAGTTAAACTAATCACCTCTGTCTGCAGGTGATCCTTATCACTCCACTTCCTGCATTTCAATGTGCTTGTCTAAAAGCCTCCTAACTGCCACTATTGTATCTGCTTCCACCACCACACACCCAGCAGCATGTTCCAGGCACCCACTACCCTCTGTGTAAAAAACATGGTAGCGTCATAAAGCATGGAAACAGGCCCTTAGGCCCAACCTGCCCATGTATAAGTGGAACAGGAAGGGGGGAAATGGGTGCAAGTCCAGCTGGGGCACAGGGAAAGGGGGGAGGAAGGAGAAAGGGGGCTGTCCTACATGCCTGACGGCATTTGACCCAAATTGCTCTAAACCTTTCCATCCATGTGCTTTTCCGAATCTCTTTATAATTGACCTATACACCTTCTTTTAAACTTTCCTCCTTTGACCTCAAGGCTATGCCCGCTAGTCTTTAGCATTTCTATTGTGGGATAAAGATTCTATGAGTGTACCCTATCTATGGCCTAACCAAAGTTTTTAATTTGGTATTCTTGCACAATATGCTGTTCTTTTATACATTAAAATTTACAGAGCTTGTTGTCATTTATCACCTTTCTAAATTTAGCCCTTTAATAATCTGTTAATATAGCTACATTTTCAGCAAGTTCCTCCTCTCATAGACATTGCCCAATGCTGTTGCACAATGCAAGAGGTGCCAAGGATAAAATGTTAAAACATGAAATAATCTCCCCCTCCTCCACCAGTCAAATGGCAAACTCCATTAATTTCACAAGTAACCCAGGAGATGTTGAAGACCACACAAAACTGAAGTCCACGCAGAACTCCAGAATTGGATGGTTTTCAATTCCTGATTTATATGAGCATTTATTCAAAACCTGCGGAACACATTTAACTTGACAAAAGGAAAAGTTATTTCAAATTTTGTTTGTGGATTTTAGCTCTGCATTTAACACCATTGTGCCAGAGCTACTACACTCCAAACTCTCCCAGCTGACTGTGCCTGAACCCCTCTGTCAGTGGATCATCAACTTCCTGACGGACAGGAAGCAGCATGTGAGACTGGGAAAGCACATCTCAGACCCGCAGACCCTCAGCATAAGAACACCGCAAGGCTGCGTACTCTCCCCTCTCCTTTACTCTCTCTACACCAACGAATGCACCTCCACAGACTCTTGTCAAGCTTCTCAAGTTTGCGGATGACACTACCCTGATTGGACTGATCCAGGATGGGGAGGAATCTGCCTACAGACAGGAAGTGACACAGCTGGCGTCCTGGTGCCTTCAAAACAACCTGGAGCTCAATGCCCTTAAGAGTAGAATTGATAGTAGACTTTAGGAGAGCTCCCCCTCCCCTCAGTCACAATCAACAACACCACAGACACATCTGTGGAGTCATTTAAGTTCATTGGAACCATCGTCTCCAAGGACCTTAAATGGGAGGCGACCATCGAGTCCACAGTCAAAAAGGCCCAACAGAGGATGTACTTCCTGCGGCAGCTGAGGAAACACAATCTGCCACTGGCAATGATGGTCCAATTCTATACTGCCATCGTAGAGTCTGTCCTCACCTTCTCCATCATGGTCTGGTTTGGCTCAGCCACCAAGCATGACATCCGGAAGCTGCAACAAATTGTCCATTCAGCTGAGAAGGTTGTTGGCTGCAACCTTCCCCCCCATTGACAAACTGTACACTGCAAGGGCCAGGAAGCGAGCGGGCAAGATCATCTCTCACCCCTCTCACGCTGGCCACAAACTCTTTGAAGCGCTTCCCTCTGGAAGGCGACTCCGGACTGTCAAAGCAGCCACAGCCAGATATAAAAACAGCTTTTTTTCCACGAATTGTAGCTCCACTCAATAACCAAAAGTCTGTAGCCTCCTTTTGCTCTGGTTAATTTCATTCAAATGTTTAAACTATAATGTTTTATTCTTAATGTTCTAAGCTTTATTCTTAATTGTTTACTGTATGTTTGTGTTGTTTCTTGCGAGCGGAGCGCCAAGGCACATTCCTTGTATGTGTACATACTTGGCCAATAAACGTATTCAATTCAATTCAAATGCCATATATTGTATTGTAATTATTTAAGCCTTGCCATTTGTTCCAGGTGTCACTCCCAGGCACCAATAGCATAATTATGATGACTTTTAATACAGATATGGGAGGACATAAATGTAGCCACAGGATGAATGTGCACTGGAGTTCAGGATTGAACCAGAGTCCCTAGGTCTGTGAATCAGCAGTTTAACTAGCTGCATCACTGTGCTGCCCCATCTTCATCAGACCTATGGTATGTGCCAATAACACCTACTAACCTTGATTTCATGAACTCTCTACATCTCATCATTAGCCAAGGTGTAAAAGCCTCCATAATGCCCTGTTCTTCAACTACCATTCCTGAGTCTCCATCAACTCTTGCAATTTTCTCTTCTGTTGTGATGCAACATTAAATTTCACTACCCTTCAAATGTACACAAAGCATTCTGTGCAAGCAAACTGACATGCAAAATACATATGCAAATCTCTCCTGCAGTTTTCCCTCAAGGAAGCCACAAGTCCATATGTTGCAACAAATTTCAAACCAAGCTGGTGCTACAGTCAACACAAACAGATTTCAAATTAGTTTCTGCTGTCTGAACGTTCTGTGAAGACTGACAAATTAACATTGTTCATTACGTGGTTAAATAAGCTGTTTTTTTCCTTCAAAAACACCCTCAACTTTGAAACATTTGACAAAATTCAATCTTCACAAGGTATGAGGTATCCTCTCCCCAATCTCCCAAACACCTTACACTATATACGTTCCTTGCAAAGCAACTTGGAAAAGTAATTCTAGATTTAAAACTAAAACTATAAATGTAACTTACATTTTTTTAGATTTTTAGATTTAGAGATACAGCGCGGAAACAGGCCCTTCGGCCCACCGGGTCAACGCCGACCAGCGATCCCCGCACATTAACACTATCCTACACCCTAGGGACAATTTTTACATTTTGCCAAGCCAATTAACCTACATACCTGTACGTCTTTGGAGTGTGGGAGGAAACCGAAGATCTCGGAGAAAACCCACGCAGGTCACGGGGAGAACGTACAAACTCCGTACAGACAGCGCCCATAGTCAGGATCGAACCTGAGCCTCCGGCGCTGCATTCGCTATAAGGCAGCAACTCTACCGCTGCGCCACCATTTATCATGTTTTTAAAAAATAATCATAACCCAAATAAAAACCAAAAGAGGGAAAACACTGAGGATCAGGCCTCAATTCCAAGGTTAAAACCAGTTCTAGTCTACTTCTCGGGCTGCGTTAACATAAAAAGAAAATAAACGTTTACCAATAGTGAAAATCAGAATTCTTCAACACATGGGCAGCACAGTGGCGCAGCGGTAGAGTCTACCCTGTCTATGCCCCTCATCATTTTATATACTTCCATCAGATTGCTCCTTAGCCTCCACGCTCCAAAAATAAAACAATACATGTTTGCCCATCCTCTCCATACAGATCTCTAGTTCAACAATATCTTGGTGAGCTCTCTGCATCTTCTCCAAGACATCCACATCTTTCCTGAAATACGGCTAACAGAACTGCACACATTATTCCAAATGTTACTGAACAGTTTTATACAGCCCAACGTTTGTACTCATTGCTTCAATCAATAAAGGCACGTATAACCTGTGCCTTGTTTATTGCTTCATCTTGTGTTGCCACTTTCAGGGAGCTATGGACATACTTCCCAAGATTCCAACGTTCAATGCTCCTCCGAGCCCTGTCATTTACTGTATACTTTCCATTACCATTTGGCTTTCCAAACTGCAACATCTCAGACTTATACAGACTAAACTTCATTTGCTATTTCTCCACCCATATTTCCAACTCATCTGCATCCTTTGACAACCTTGCCCCACACATCTCCTTTAAACTTTGCTCCTCTCACCCTTAAGCCATGCTCTCTAGTATTTTATTTTTCGATCCTGCAAAAAGAATTCTAACTGTTTACCCTATTTAATGCTCGGATCAATTTATAGACTTCCAGCAGGTCTCCCCGCAACCTCCAGCATTCAAGAGAAAACATTCCAAGCCTGTGCAACCTCTCCCTGTAGTTAATACCCCCTAATCCAGGCATCGTTCTGCGAAGCCTCCTCTGCACCATTTCCAAAGGATCCACATGCTTCCTGTAATGGGGCGACAAGAACTGTACACAAACACTCCCAATACGGCCTAACCGAGGTCCAATAAGGCTGCATCATGACTTCCTGACTCCTTCCCCGACCTTTGAATTCTCCAATTTCTGGTAACCTCTAACAAATCCCCCAACCCTTTCTCCCCAGATCCCATTTTCTTCCCGCCTCTCCCCTCTGTTCTCCACCTAGACTCACACCTTTCCCCTATATTGCTTCCTCTGACTTCACAAATTACAACTCTTTAATCCTTTTGTCTCGGATAATGTTTTTCCCTCATCTCTGCCCTTCGCCCATCTGCCAATCAAAAGTCATCTGCCAATCAAAAGTCTCCCTCACGTGTTCACCTATTATCTGCCACACAATGTCCTGCTCCTCCTAGCTTACCTCCCTCCACCCTCCCCCCCCCCCCCACCCCACAATCAGCCTGATGAAGGGTCCCGACCTGAAACATCACCTATCTATGGTCTCCAGTGATACTACCTGACATGCTGAGTGACTCCAGCACTTTGTTTTTTTTTGTCCACTAGTTCCTTGTTTCTACATGCCTTATTTACCACTCTACCTACTTGTGTTGCCACTTTCAGGGAGTTGTAGACTTGGACCCCAAGATCCTCCTACACGTCAATGCTGTTGAGGGTCATGCCATTAATTGCACATTTCCATTACATTTGACCTCCCAAAGTGCAACACCTCAGGCATGCTTGGATTAAACTCCATCAGTCATTTCCCTGCCCATTTCTTTAACTGATCTATATCCCGCTGTATACTTTGACAGCCTTCCTCACAGTCTGTGACCCCAGCAATCTAGGTGTCATCTAAGAATTTATTTTAGTTTAGTTCAGAGATACAGAATGGAAACAGGCCCTTCAGCACACCGAGTCGCGCCGACCAGTGATACCCTACACTGTAAACTCACTAACCAACCCATCTACGTGTACATCTAAGTCATTCAAGCCTCCAGCGTAAATATTGTCCTTCCACCACAACCCTCTGTTTTCTATCAGCGACACAGTTCGGAATCCATACAACCAGTGCATTTTAATCTTCTGTTTCAGCCTACTACAGGGAACTTTAGCAAATGTCTTACTAAAATCCATGTAAACAACATCCACTGCCCTATCCTTATCAATCACCTTCATAACGTCCTCAAAAAACTCGATCAAGTTAGTAAGACACGATCTGCCATGTACAAAGCCATGCTGACTGTCCCTAATTAACCCATTCTCTTCCAAATGGAATCAAATCCTATCCCAAAGAATCCTCTTCAATAGTTTAGCGAGGATCACTGACCCGTAATTCCCTTCTTAAATAACGGAGCAACAATAACAACTCTCCAGTCCTCCAGGCCCTTGTCTGTGACTCGAAGAGGTAGGGAAGTGTGAAACTAATATTTAGGAATCATAAATTAGCTTTTATAGCTTCAACAAGATGATTAATATTGGTCTCAACCAGTGGAAGGCAAAGATGAATTAAATAGCTCAAAGGAACAGAGCAAGAGAGTGCAAGAATGTGATAGAAATGATAAGAGCAGGAAATAGAGGTGGAAGATGACATTGCAAACTGTGTAGAATTATTTAAGTGAAGTCCTTTATTTGAATAAAAGTTTTAAACAATAAAAATATATATCAAAGGAATGTGCATATTTTGAAACAGCATTTGAATAAATACAAATGTTCTTTTATCTCTAAATGGAACACATTTTATTAAAACATAAGCATCAACATTAGACTCTGATCAATCTCATCAAAACATATACAAAGTATTTATTGACATTAGATTTTGGTAAAATAGAAATAGCAATCCAGACACTGAGCTTAATCACAAACATTAACTTCTTGCTGCACTTATTTCTGGTTTCAAAATAATCTAAGGCAATGAGAAATGTCTCATACCATATGGTATTGAATTGAAATGGGTTTTAATATCTAAGCTTTTGTTTAAGGAATTTAATCGGCCTCAGGGTGTCAAAGGCACGGCCAGCATTTATTCCCACCATCTAATTGCTCTTGAGCTATCTCCTCAAACCGTGACTGTCCTTATGAAAGTACTACTGTGGTGCTGTTGGAGAGGGAGATTCAGGATTTAGAATCAGCAAAATTATATTTTCCTATCAGGATGATGGTTGACAAGGTGAATCTGCAAGTGATGATGTTCCCACATGCCTGCTGCTCTTCTTTCAGAGTTGAGGACCTGGATTTTGGAGGTACTCTTAGAAAAGCCTCGGTGAGTAACTGCAACATGCAAATGTTGCAAGTGTTACACAATCACAAATAGTAAGAAATCAGCATTTGGTGCAGTTGATGGACTATTTCATTTGCCCAGGAAATGAACAAACCCATACTTCTGACCTTTTAATGGAAAGTCAATCATTGATAAAGCAGTTGAAGATGTTTGAACCTAAGGCAAGCTCAACATCTAATATGTAACACGAACAATGAAATCAAAGGTAGGAAATAAAGAAGGGCAACTGTATACTCTTCTGAGAGTGCACAATAACCCAATACTGTGCTACAAATAAGTCACTTTTGATCTGAAAATTCTATTATCTCTTGATTGAAAATGTAACCATTTTATTTCTTGCAAGTGCAGAACTTCAATTTCTGGATACATTATTGATAGCTTAACTGCCCGATCTTGATCCTAACAATTTTAACTGCGAGAATTTCTCATCCAGATTTGACAGCTTGGTTTAATTGTACAGAATGGGCCTTAATGTTCTACGTATCTTATACAGAGGTGCTAAGAAACTGACACCGTACAAAAATAAAACTGTTGCGAAAGCGAAACAATTTTTTTAAATTGCATTTGCCACTCCTATTCTTCAAAATCACATGTACATGTGCCTTGGATGTGTACATACTTAGCCAATAATTTTTTTCAATTCAAATGTATATATTTTTTATATATATTCCACTGCAGTCGTTTTTTTTATTAAAAAGGAAGTGCTGAAGTGTTATCAACTATGACAGGAAATTTCATGCACTCATTAAGGCCACCATTGCACTGACAATACTCTAAATTTGCTTCTAAACATTTTTATTGTGCAATCATCAGAACAAAACAGGAAAATACGTTAGCAAACAGGATTTTGAAACACAAGTGTGGATGTTTTGACGAAGAGTCTCTGAGATGACATGTTCACTGTTTTACTGCCTGACCTGCTGAGTATTTTTTTTTAACATTTCCAACATCCAATTTTTATCTTGATGATAATCATTGGATACGGTTTTGTTTGACTGCTTCGTTTGAGCGCATGTCCAATCGGAGATTCGCATAAAGTCTCCGGTACAAAAATAGCCTATTTGGCCCAACTGATCATTGTGTCATAAACAAATGAGACTGCTGAAGATTTGTGCTCAAGATTCAGGCATCTGCAGTCTCTTGTGCCTTCTCTGTAATAAACAATGTTTTGTTATTATTGCTTTTATTTAGATCTGGTAAAGCGCATCAGCAGCGATCACAACCCTCCGGGGTTACAAAACAAAAATCCTGATTGATTTGTAGAAATATATCAATGTGGCTTTTAAAACAACACCTGCAGACCTTTGTGGCATCAGACATTTCCCATTGCCTTAGATTTTGCTGATGTGACAACATATTTCATTTGCAATCTGGATTTATCTCCAATGTTCTCCTGGGGGAGCAATATGTTTCACCGACGGGCTGTATGTTGTGTATTGGAGAGAGCAGATTTGAAGAGGTTGCTAACAACAAATGAAAAGGCTGCAGCAAGAGGTGTGATCTCTTCTTCTTCTTGCGTTTGAGGCAGCAGAAGTTATGAAGCCTCTGCTGCCTCTGCTCGTTGTCGTTCGCCTGACTGAGGTCAGTTGACAGGGCTCACCACGGGGAGGTCGACAACGAGATGAAAAGACAAGCAAGAGAGCCCGCAGCAGCCGTCTGTGGTCACTCAGTAACTTCCGCGTGCAATTGTGGAGTTTATTATTTACAGAGACATAAATTAGCAGCATATATATATATATATATGTTTTTTGACAGCAATGTAAGTTTTTAAGCGATGTGAAGTGACCAGAGAGGGGGGGAGGGGGTGGGGAGGGTGGGTGTTGATCAGTGTCTGTACCTGTCCCAGAAGGTCCACAAACTGTGAGCTGTCGATGCTCCTGCGCCACCGATGCTGGTCCCTCTGCTGGAGCGGCCCTTCCTCCGGCAAATCAGCCACCAGAGTCATCACCCGGGCATCCTGCGGGTCGGCGGCCAGACCCTTGTCAACGTGCAGATTCCGTGGCCTGTAGTAGGGCCGTCGAGCCGCGGCCAGGAGCAGCAAGGTGTGCAGAAGGATCAAGCCCCGGCAGACGCCCGCACCACCGCCGCCGCCGCCACCCGCCATCTTAGCGTGTGTTCAGTCAGCGGTGGATAGTATATGTCGGCGGATATATAATTCTCAGCAACTGCCCGTCCCTTTAATTGCGTGACGCCAGGGGCGGGGTGCGCCGCTCCAAGTTGCACCAGCGGCCGCGCGCGTTCCCCGCGTGCGTGCGTGCTCGCGCCCGTTTGAGCTCGCGCCGGTTCCAACGGTCGCGGGGAGGGGGGGGGGGGGGAGGTGGGCATGGGTTTGGTGCGCCTGCGCGTTGCTCAGTTGTCCATCACAAGCACATTCCCTCAACATTGCCTTCAAGTTTCTGGTGAGTTTCATTGTCCAACTGCATTATATGTGTGCATATATATGGATGTGTGTATATATATATATATATATGTGTGTGTGTCTGTATGTGTATATATATATGTGTGTGTATATATATATATGTGTGTGTGCATATATATATGTGTGTGTATATATATATATATATATATATATTATATATATATATATGTGTGTGTGTGTATTTGAGAGTATGTGTATACATACACACAACTTTTTTCTCTCTCGTTTATGATATTGTTTACATAGTACAATGTTTACATATTGTCAGGCAGCATCTCAGGAGAGAAGGAATGGGTAACATTTCGGGTCGAGACAAAGGGTCTCGACCCGAAACGTCACCCATTCCTTCTCTCCTGAGATGCTGCCTGACCTGCTGAGTTACGCCAGCATTTTGTGAATAATAAATATCCAGCATCTTCAGTTATTTTCTTACACTATGTTTACATATTGTGTTGTGCTGGTGCAAGTAAGAATGTCATTGTTCTGTCTGGAACATATGACAATGAGACACCCTTGACGCTTACCTCGTTGTCACCAAGTAGCACACAGCCAACAATGGACCATTTCCTTGATATTACTTTTTTTACATATCTTTCATTCATTTGTGTAAGAAGGAACTGCAGATGCTGATTTGCACCGAAGATAGAAACAAAATGCTGGGGTAACCCAGCGGGAAACCTTGTTTCGGGTCGAGATCCTTCTTCAGACCAGAAACGTCTCAACCCAAAACATTACCCATTGTTTCTCTCCAGAGATGCTGCCTGTCCTGCTGAGTTACTCCAGCATTTTGTGTCTTTCATTCATTTGTTCTATATCAGCAGCATAATCAAGGATGAGGCGCATCCTGTTTCACTCCCTCTTCTCCTTGCTAGCATCGGGCAAAAGGTATAGAAGTGTGAAAACACACACCTCCAGATTCAGGGACATTTTCTTCCCAGCTGTTATCAGGCAACTGAATCATCCCACCACAACCAGAGAGCAGTCCAGAACTGCTATCTATCTCATTGGAGACCCTCAATTATCTTTGATCAGACTTTACTGCCTTTATCTTGCACTAAAAGTTATTCCCTTATCATGTATCGAAACACTTATCATGTTTTGTCTTTATGCAGACTGGTTAGCACGCAACAAAAGCTTTTCACTGTAGCTCGGTAGATGTGACAATAAACTAAACAACTGAAACTGATCTAAGCTTCTGGCAATATAAAGCAAGAAGATACTATTTCGTTTGCATCGGCCTTGTTTCAGTCACAGTTGGTCATAATTTTACATTTCATCTTCCCCCGTGTTTGGAAGTAAAAGAAATAGAAAAGATACAATACTCACTCTAAAGTTAAAGGGAACAAAGGGGTGAGAGTCTCAGAGATAGACTTGAGACATTAATCTTTCTAAATGGTGAAAAAAGTCTTAAAAGTTCTGCAACAGGTCACCTTAGCAGTAATATTCCAAGGATAAATAAGATAAAAAAGACATTAGTAAGATAAAAGGATAATATTAAAATAATCAACATATATGATGTGAAATGTGTTTATGAGTTCAGAAGCCTGATGGCCTGATGGTAGAAACTGTTTTTAAGTCTGGTGGTACGCGCAGCCATACTCCTGATGGTAACAAGGAGAACAGCCTGCGTGCTGGGTGGCTGTGGTCCTTGATGATGCTGCGTGCCTTCCGCAGGCACCGCCGGTAGAAAATGTCCTGAATGGCCGGGAGACAGTTGCCAGTGATGTGCTGTGCCGTCTTCACCACTCTCTGTAGTGATTTGTGGCTGTGGGCAGAACAGTTCCCGTACCAGACTGTAATGCAGCCCGTCAGCAGGCTCTCGATGGTGCACCTGTAGAAGTTTGTGAGGATGCTGGCGTTCATGCCAAACTTCCTCAGTCTTCTCAGGAAAAAGAGCCGCTGGCGGGCCTTCTTTGTTATTGTGTCCGTATGCAGTGCCCAGGAAAGGTCCTCAGTGATATGCACACCGAGGAACTTAAAGCTGCTGACCCTTTCAACCTCAGCATCACCGATGTGGATGGGGAGGTGTCCACTCCCCTGCTGCCTCCTGTAGTCCACGATCATCTCTTTAGTTTTGCTGACATTAAGAGAGAGGTTATTTTCCTGGCACCAGCTGTTTAGTGCCTTTACCTCCTCTCTGTAGGCCGTCTCATTGTTGTCTGTGATGAGGCCCAAGATGGTCGTGTTGTCAGCAAACCTTAGGATGCTGTTTGAGCTGTGCTTGGCAGTACAGTCGGCGTGAACAGGGAGTACAGGAGAGGACTGAGCACACAGCCCTGTGGTGTGCCTGTGTTGAGGATCAGTGAGGAAGAGGTGTGGCTGCCAATTCTCACCACCTGGGGCCTGCCCGTCAGGAAATCGAATATCCATCCGCAGATGGAGGTCTCCAGTCCAAGATCAAGGAGCTTGGGGAGGAGTTTTGAGGGAATAATAGTGTTGAATGCCGAGCTGTAGTCAATAAAGAGCATTCTCACATATGTATTTCCTTTGTCCAGGTGGGTGAGCGCAGTATGTATTGCCATGGTGATGGCATAGTCCGTGGCCCTATTTGGTCTATATGCAAACTGAAGAGGGTCCAAGGTTTTCAGGGAGAGAGGAGCAGATGTGAGTTTTGACTAGTCGCTCGAAGCACTTCATGATGACTGATGTCAGTGCGACAGGACGGTAGTCATTTAAACAGGAGGTTACTGGTTTCTCTGGAACAGGAACGATGATGGATGCTTTGAAGGAGGTGGGAACCACAGACTGACTCAGAGAGAGGTTGAAGATGTTGGTGTACACCTCTGCCAGTTGATCAGCACACGCTCTGAGGGCCCGCCCTAGAATACCATCCGGCCCTGGAGCTTTGCGGTCGTTGACCTTTTTGAAGGACCGCCTCACGTCTGCCGTTTGTAAGGACAGTGTGGTAATCCCCCTGCACACCTGTGGACTCATGGTGGGCGCTGTGTTGTCTGCA
The DNA here is from genome assembly GCF_053455715.1 of Rhinoraja longicauda. Taxonomy (NCBI): domain Eukaryota; kingdom Metazoa; phylum Chordata; class Chondrichthyes; order Rajiformes; family Arhynchobatidae; genus Rhinoraja; species Rhinoraja longicauda. Next base: position 2,379,081 of record NC_135984.1, on the reverse strand, counting down.
TCGAACCGGGCGTAAAAGGTGTTATGCTCGTCCGAGCGCGATGCGGTGGGCTGAACAGTGCTCCTGTTTTTCCCTTTGTAGTCTGTGACGCAGCGTAATCCCCGAACTCTACCTCCACTACATCGGCGACTGCATTGGTGCTACCCATTGCACCCATGCAGAACTCACTGACTTCATACACTTCACCTCCAATTTCCATCCTGCCCTTAAATATACCTGGACTATCTCTGACATCTCCCTCCCGTTTCTGGACCTCACCATCTCCATCACAGGAGACAGACTAGTGACGGACATTTACTACAAGCCCACCGACTCGCACAGCTATCTGGACTACACTTCTTCCCACCCGGTCCCCTGCAAAAAGTCTATCCCCTACTCCCAATTCCTCCGTCTACGCCGCATCTGCGCCCGGGATGAGGTGTTTCAGACTAGGGCTTCCGAGATGTCCTCCTGCTTCAGATAACGGGGCTTCCCCTCCTCCATTATAGATGAGGCTCTCACTAGGGTCTCTTCTACATCCCGCAGCTCCGCTCTTGCTCCCCCTCCCTCCACTCGCAACAAGGACAGGATCCCCCTCGTTCTCACCTTCCACCCCACCAGCCAGCGGATCCAACATATCATCCACCAACATTTCCGTCACCTACAACGGGACCCCACCACTGGCCATATCTTCCCATCCCCTCCCCTCTCTGCGTTCCGCAGAGACCGTTCCCTCCGTAACTCCCTGGTCCACTCGTCCCTTCCTACCCAAACCACCCCAACCCCGGGCACTTTCCCTTGAAACGACGTAATCCACTCCACATGCGTCTGGAGTCCGAGCTGTAGTAGTTAGATTCCACTTTGTTTCTGTAGTCTCTCTTGGCTTTCCCAATGGACTTCCGGAGGTCATATCTTGCTACCTTGTAGGCGTTGAGGTCGCCTGAGTTGAAGGCAGTAGTCCGTGCTTTAGGTTTAGCACGGATTTCCCGTCCGAACCAGGGTTTCTGATTTGGGTAAGTGCAGATGGTGGCTTTTGGAACCACATCATCGATGCACTTACTTATGTAGCCTAAGACAGAGTCTGTGTATTCGTTGATATTGCCGTCTGCTGCATCAGTTGTGTCAAAGCAAAGCAGTCCTGTAAGGCCTCATCAACCTCATTGTTCCATTTATATATAACCCTGGAAACCGGTTTTTCCTGTTTTAGTTTCTGCCTGCATGCAGGCAGCAGTAGAATGGAACAGTGATCTGCCTTACCAAAAGCAGGGCGAGGGAAGGGCTTATAACAATCTCTGAATGGGGTGTAATAATGGTCCAGGGTCTGCTCCCTCCTAGTGGGAAAAGTGATGTGTTGGAAGTATTTTGGGAGAACCTTCTTCATATTGGCTCACAGTTCAAGAGTTTGTTAGAATGGAAGATTCTGTGTCATAAAGTATTGTTGAAGCAGGGTCTTTTAATTCCTCCCAGCAATAAGAAGTTGTAAGGACATGTTGTTAGGCAAGCGGGATCAGACTGGATGTCTCTCGTGAGCAAAACACCAGTCATGAAACCAAGGGCCTAATTGCCTACTTCTGCACTGTAATGCTATGATTATAAAATGTATTAGGTTTTAGCATGAATTTGATATAAATTTAGCTTTAGTTTTCAGTTATGATTTCATAGTGTGACTCATGCAGTAGTTGTACTATCAAATTAAATACCCTGTACACAGACCAATTCCCTCCCGATAGTTTAATGTTAACTCATGTCAACTATGCTTCTAACTTGTAACGAATTTTGGCCCCGCTGCTGTATTTTGATTAGAATTTTCTAAATCTAGTCTGAATTTTTGTTACGCATCTATCAATTAAAAAATGTATAGGAAAGAACTGCAGATGCTGGTTTAAATCGAAGATAGGCACAAAATGCTGGAGTAACTCAGCGGGGCAGCCAGCAAAATCCATTCCATCTCTACAGAGTTGCTGCCTGTCCCACTGAGTTACACCAGCAGTTTGTGTCTTATTAATTAACAAATATTTGTTTTCTCTGTTTTTGATCCAAGTTTCAAAACTAAAGGTGATTTCAGTTTTTATATACACAATATCTTCATGGCCTCAAGGAATTTGAATGAAAAGCAATATTATCAGTTAAGAAGAAAATGCTGACAGGGCATTGTCTAAAATAGAAAAGGAAAAAATAGATTAGGATATGATGGAATTCATAATTAGCATTTAAACTGCTCAATCCTCAACCTGAATTAAAATATTTTGATTAGAAAAATTAAGAGTTAACATTGTATCTATGAGTCCAATGCCCGGCATTGTTTTTGTATGGGGAAAAGGGAGAATTAGTTAAATAAATTAGGGCAATTTTAAATGTTGAGAGGAGTGAATCCAACACAAATGCCAACTCATCATCATGACACCATTTTTGGTGGGAAGCTTGGTTTAAAATTAAACCTAGTGTAGATCGGAAGTCAAGTGTAGGACATTCAGTAAGAATAGTTAGTTGAGTTTTTAATAAAAGTTTATCATGTTTCTTTTTTAGGGTTTAGCCCACACATTACGATATAATAATCGTAACTTTGTGATTTAATTGAAAATTTGAACGCAACACACGTGAAAGACCAGTCCACAATTAATGCAGACATTTTTAAAAGCAACATTTAGGTATTTGGCTATTAAAGTCTCTTAATACCCAAAATTATTGTAGACATTAAGCACTGCTACAAAAAGTGGCAACATTTTCTTTCTTAGTGTAAGAAAATAACTGCAGATGCTGCTACAAATCGATTTATTCACAAAATGCTGGAGTAACTCAGCAGGTCAGGCAGCATCTCGGGAGTGAAGGAATGGGTGACGTTTCGGGTCGAGACCCTTCTTCAGACTGATGTCGGGGGTGGGACAAAGGAAGGATATAGGTGGAGACAGGAAGATAGAGGGAGCTCTGGGAAGGAGGAGGGGAAGGGAGGGACAGAGGAGCAAGATGTGGTCGTAGAGTAGGAGGGCAGGAGAAATCACAGAGGGGGAGCAGCGAGAGAGCATGTTGCTAAACTCTCGTCGAAGAGAGGAGATCTTCTTCAAAGTGGACATACCTCGAAGAGAAATCGCAGTGGAGCAACCAGTAGTATAAGAAAATAACTGCAGATGCTGGTACAAATCGATTTATTCACAAAATGCTGGAGTAACTCAGCAGGTCAGGCAGCATCTCGGGAGAGAAGGAATGGGTGACGTTTCGGGTCGAGACCCTTCTTCAGACTGATGTCGGGGGTGGGACAAAGGAAGGATATAGGTGGAGACAGGAAGATAGAGAGAGCTCTGGGAAGGAGGAGGGGAAGGGAGGGACAGAGGAGCAAGATGTGGTCGTAGAGTAGGAGGGCAGGAGAAATCACAGAGGGGGAGCAGCGAGAGAGCATGTTGCTAAACTCTCGTCGAAGAGAGGAGGAGAACTTCTTCAAAGTGGACATACCTCGAAGAGAAATCGCAGTGGAGCAACCAGTAGTATAAGAAAATAACTGCAGATGCTGGTACAAATCGATTTATTCACAAAATGCTGGAGTAACTCAGCAGGTCAGGCAGCATCTCGGGAGTGAAGGAATGGGTGACGTTTCGGGTCGAGACCCTTCTTCAGACTGATGTCGGGGGTGGGACAAAGGAAGGATATAGGTGGAGACAGGAAGATAGAGGGAGCTCTGGGAAGGAGGAGGGGAAGGGAGGGACAGAGGAGCAAGATGTGGTCGTAGAGTAGGAGGGCAGGAGAAATCACAGAGGGGGAGCAGCGAGAGAGCATGTTGCTAAACTCTCGTCGAAGAGAGGAGGAGAACTTCTTCAAAGTGGACATACCTCGAAGAGAAATCGCAGTGGAGCAACCAGTAGTATAAGAAAATAACTGCAGATGCTGGTACAAATCGATTTATTCACAAAATGCTGGAGTATTTTAGTGGTTGTGCGATGACACACTTTGGTTTAAGCGTATGTAATTTAGAGAAAGAAAGAAGTCTGAGGAAGATAATTTTGCAGATGTAAAGACATGGGGAAGAATGACTTAGAGCCAATCAGAAAAGGAGAATAAATTCTGATCATAAAAGGAAGATTTCTGGAGAGGAACATGAAGGGTAGAGATAAAGGAAAATCAGAGTTTAAAAATTGAGTGTTCAGATCAAATTATAACAGGGTGGGAAAGGTGTTAACAGGGATAAGATTGACAGGGAACATAGAATAACAAAGAGATCTTGTTGAGGCTAACCCACCATGAAAGCATTTTCTCAATTCTTATTCATTCACATTGTAATGAAATTAATATTATTGTATTATTTTATTCATTAAGAATCAATTTTATTGTTTTGACAAGATTTTTTCATAATGTCAGGATATATTCTTTAGAAAATCATTGGGAGAGGATTTGAAAACAACAGTATTTTCAATGGTGTGGAAATTTATAATAGCAAGCATATTCCCATGTTGACAGTTTATTTTCAACAGTACCGCTGAGAGCATCTGCTCCGAGATATTGTGGCGTTAGGGGCATAAGAATAGCAGGTGCAGTTTGCACCCACGTCAGCCAATTCACACTGACAGCAACTTCTCTCCTCTGCTGCATTCTGCAAAATCTGTTTGTTTCTATATTTAATTGGTGAGCATAAATTCTAAATTTATCAAAATTAATCTACTCTATCATCACATATTCATGGGTAAATGTAATTTGCATTAAAATATAAGATGGCACTGAGAAAAACAGTGTGAGCCAGACGATCCCAGGTTTGACTGCCAGCATGTTTTAGGTTTGCTGATCTTCGTGAAGTTGGTATTTGAAACATTACAAACCATCTCTACCCCTAAACTGAGGTAAATTAGCAGGTGTTTCCATTTCTTGCTCGTGTTCAGTGGTCCAGATGGAAAATGCATGCTAGGTTAGAACAGGATTAAGTTAAACTGTGGTACTCCCATCCAATGAAATAACCTATTTAAACTTATGTGAATAATTGGCACAATGAAATAGAAACATAGAAAATAGATGCAGGAATAGGCCATTTGGCCCTTCGAGCCAGCACCGCCATTTAATGTGATCATGGCTGATCATACCCCGTTCCTGCTTTTTCCCCATATCCCCTGATTCCTTTAGCCCTAAGAGCTAAATCTAACTCTCTTAAAATATTGTATCTTTGTCCAAATGGTCATCATAGAAATTTACAGAAAAAGGCCATTCTGTCCATTGTGCCTGTGCATTGTGTTCACAAATGAGGAAATAATTCTCTCCGAATAATCATTTACTGCCATTAAACTAAACACTTGATTTGTTGATGAACGAACAACTGAAGCTTTTGAATGTCCACCGATACATTAAATTGTTTACTGTATCTGTGATTGTCTCATCACAAAGGAAATGCCATGTAGCAAAAACACTAATGCTGACATTTATTTTGTTTGAAATTCACTAATCATACTGTGATTTGCAAACTTAGTAGTCACTAGGAAAATAACACCAGACCAATTCACTAAATAGTATTCCATGCCTCATTTCACAAGTCACACAAAGGAGCTTTCCGTGAATGTTTACCAAAATAGAGAGTTCTATTTTCAATTTATTCTCAGGATATTGTTGACAATGGCAAAGGTGCTATTATTACCCATCTGTTGTTCTGAGAACAGAGTGAGTTTATGGAGCACATAATGTGGTCCAGAGTCTACATACAAAACATTAAAAATCATGTATTTAACAATAATCAACAGATTTTATAATCAGACTTTCTTCTACCAACCCACAAATTACTTGGATTTTCATGTTTCAAAATTTACTCGGGTGTCATTAAAGGCACACCTTCCGGACGGAGCTGCTGGTGTAATCATATTAACCTTTACTCATGGTGGGCCAAAGAGCCTATTCCTGTGCTGTACTGTTCTATATTCTATCGAAGACGAGCATTCGGACAGTCGGTGCCAGGCTGCATGTAAGATTAATCCAGCTGGTCTTTTTCCCTAAACCACCAAAGAATTATTCCTTTGAGGCATATTCAGCTCCATCGTAAAAGCTACAATTGTACCGTGCTCCTCCGCTGCCCGTGGAAAGAAAAAAAAAATCTCTTTTGGCAATCATCATCATTCAGTGCCCTCTGGTTCTTGGTACTTCCGCCAATGGGGAGAGTTTCTCTCTATCTCTTCTGTGTGCACCCTACATGTCTTGAATCCTTGAAGAGATCCTCTTGCAACCTTTCCAAGGAGAACAATCACTGCTCTCTTATCTATCCACATAGGTTTCTGAACTAAGTAATTATTTCAATAAATCTCTACACCAGCCTTCCCTAAAGCCTTCACAGTTCTCTTAGTATAAAGCCTGAACCAGGACACCAGTTGTGGCAGAACCACTGTTTGATCAAGTTCAGCATGTTCCTGTTCTTCCACTCCATTTAAAATCCAAAGATCCACTACCAGTCCTGCCATTAATTTTGTACATATAACCCCATATTTCATTGTCCCAGTTTTAGAATTGTGTCCTCTTATTCATATTGTTACTTCTTATTCTCTCAAGCATCATGTAGCACCACATTTCTCACTGTTAAATTCCATTTGCCACTTAGCCAATTCTATTGGCCCGTTTATATTTCCTTGAAATCTGTTACCAATCTCCTCACAGTTTACATCATCTCCAAATTGTTTCATTTGCAAATTTGGAACTTCTGCTCTGTGCTCCCGTATCCAAATCATTTATACATGTTAAGAAAAGCAATGGTGTTAATTTTGCCTAGATATGTATATCGATATTCTGAATAACCCCTTTCAATGTATTAACAAGTGCTGGTAATTGTACTCGAATAACTGAGAAAATAAATATATTGTTAACAAATCAGCACAGTAAATTCATTCTCATTTCCTTGCAGTCTCAAAATTCTGGTGTCACTTAACTTTATTTTATGAATGTAAATATAATTCCTTTAATTAAGCAATAACATTAGAGAGGAATGAGCTGCCTTTGTAATATCTGTGATACAGTAACCAGGAAGAGAATGATAATATGTTAGTATTTGTTGTCTTTTCATTTTCCTTGATGACAAAATAGATAAGGAAACCACCTAGTATTTGGTGGTTACCACCTTTAAATCTCCCTGTTTTATAGACAATAGACAATGGGTGCAGATGTAGGCCATTCGGCCCTTTGAGCCAGCACCACCATTCAATGTGATCATGGCTGATCACTCTCAATCAGTACCCCGTTCCTGCCTTCTCCCCATAAGCCCTGACTCCGCTATCCTTAAGAGCTCTATCTAGCTCTCTCTTGAATGCATTCAGAGAATTGGCCTCCACTGCCTTCTGAGGCAGTGAATTCCACAGATTTACAACTCTCTGACTGAAAAAGTTTTTCCTCTTCTCCGTTCTAAATGGCCTACCCCTTATTCTTAAACTGTGGCCACTGGTTCTGGACTCCCCCAACATTGGGAACATGTTTCCTGCCTCTAACGTGTCCAACCCCTTAGTAATCTTATATGTTTCGATAAGATCTCATGCATTGCCTTCGTTTATCAATGGGATCAGAAAATGTAGCATTAGAATTGATCTCAGCTAACATCAAATATTAACCAGAACATCTGAGTAAGGAAAGTTAATGGAATAAATTTGAGGGACTGTATAAAACAGCATGCATAAACCAACACTTGTCAGCAGAGATTTGTTAGAAGATCTCATTGAACCATGGTTGAACTGAATAATTCATGTCTCTACCTTAAAAAGAGAGAGAAAGATGGAAAACATTTAGTTATTTTTTAAAAACAATTAATTTACGATGCTGTGTTTGTCACTCCAGTCTCTTTCAGTTGCATTCAGGCCTTTACTTGTTCTACCAATGTAAAGAGTAGTTTGCTTGCTGTTTATATAAGTAACCGACACTTAAAGTTGGTTGTGAAATATCTGACCCAACCAGTTAGTTTCATTGTTGTGCAACTTCAACGCTTTTTTTTCTCAGATTCTATTTTCAGTCTTCAGAACCCTGAATGCATACTTGTTTTCATCATTGTCGCAACCAACAACAATGTTGTTATATTTTCATTGCCACTCCTCAACGAGAGCAATTTAAATTTCCAAATCTAAGTCCTTAATTTGGGCACTGCATCTTAAGGGTTTTTCTTCACAATGTCTCTACCAAACTCAACCTCCAAGCCATTGTTCCAGACCTGCTGGCCTGAATCTATACCCCACCCCATACTGAAATTCTCACCACAGAATTCTCTAACAATACTTATCTGATTCAGAAGGCGTATCTGGGTGGTGCAAAACATTATGAGCACCAACATGACCCGAATGGCAGCCTGCCTACAGTGAAGTCCATCCCCAAAAACCCCTCAAAAGCATTGACAGCAGACATATCCTCAGCTTTATTGACAGTCAAAGTTGTACGGAATTTTTTTTTTTTCTTACATATATCATTTACAAGAAAAAGTTGATTAAAAGGTATCTGAAAATACCAAGATATAGTTAAATACATCAAACTAAACCCAAACTTTAAAGCAAATAATGTTTTCCATCTTTGCTTCCTGATTGCTGCCTTCCAATTCCCATTGACATCTCTGGAAATTTGCATCCTGTTTCTGGTCTAATTCTGCACAATGTAGATATTGGGAATTTTAAAAAGACTGAGAAGAATAAAGAAGACTCATTTAAACCCAGTTTTAATGTATTTAATTGGGGAAACTCCAGTTTGGAGCCACGGGCGTAAGCCAACAAGATCCAGCTCATTGTCCACTTTTGTGTTCTTCGCATTAACCATTCATTTGCGCAGAAAGTTCAAATTCTGCTACATAACTTATGAACATTGGCTGGTCTGTCACTACATGACAAACAAAAATGCAACTGGCCTATTCCCCTTGACATGAATGGATGGGAACAGCCGTCAGAAGTCAGGCTGATCGTTTCAAATGTAAGAAAATGTGCTTTGGCGCTGACTTCAAATTTGCACAATTTTCTTGAATATTAAGGGAGATGTTTAGACTACTAGATGGAGACGATCAGTGGCTGGCTGCAATGGTGCAAATGTTTCTTGTTTGCAGACCAAACCTGAATGCTATGCAGTTTTGCTTCATTGCATTGTTACTTAGATCAATCGAGCACAGAGACAGGTGCTTTGGTGCAATTTGTCCATGCCAACAAAATGAAGTTCTGAATGGGGCCATATGGCACATTCGTCAATGAAGATCCGGATTCTTTGCCCTTTGGAGAAAGGCAAATCATTGATGTAGGTAAAAATGGTTGAGCTTACGATACTGTCATAATTGTTTCAGTGATGTCCTGTAATTTAAACAATTGGCATCTTAACAACTACAGCTTTTTGCTGGGCATGATTCTAATTAATTAAAAAAATCCTATGATTGTATTGACCAGTTTTATTATGGCTCCTAATGCCTCATTTACTCAAAGAATGCTTAAGCATTCGTGATATATAAGTTATACAAGTTATTTGTGAATAAATGCAACTTGTGGGGATTTCTTTCAGCATGTTTCCTTACTTGGCTTAATATTGTTAGTGTTCTCTGAGTGTAATGGTACTGTTTGGATTATTCACTTTCTGTAAACAATTTGCCATTGTGAGGGATTTTGGGAGGTCATGAGAAAGGTGTTTTTTATATTGAAGTTCTTTTTGCTTATAAACCTGTGTTAAATTGATTTGTTAATGAATTTCGATTATAATGCTTTTTCCACAATTTTACAATATTATTCCAGCACACACGTAATGTGGCATAGTTTGATTTTATAGGACAATGAATAGGTTAACTTCAAAGTCATTCAAGATTACTAACAGAGCCAGGTTACATTTCATTTTGCTAATATGCTCTGACACTAATTAAAATGTATGGCAGATGCAACTACTCCATTATGAAACATTCTATTTGTGGATTTTCTTGTGGTTGAACATTCTGTCCTGATGGTTATTAAAGTAATATTAGATATAAATTCAACAACCCATTAGAAACAATCTCTTGGACTTAAAACTGTAATTGAGATTCAGCAATAGTAACCCTATGGGCATTTTAACATCATGTTCATAAGGGAGCATCCGGACCTTTTGAATTCAGACAAGTTGTTATGCTTTACATTTGAATTTGAATTGCATACCATCATCGATTACGGTCAAGTTGCATGGCAACTTTTTGGTCGTAGTTGATGAGTAGTCCCAAATTTCACCACAGTGCTATCCTCTTGCACAGAACTTCATGCTTTATGGTAACATTTGGGGAAGCAAGGCAGTTTGATCTGTCTCCCTGCATCCATCCTCTAAAACAATAGTTACTTTTCTTCATTTTACTTTTGTTATTTGCAGTGAATGTATATATTTTCTCCTGCCTCTTTTGAAGACTCCTGTTCATGCTCCACAGCTTTGAGATGCCAAACATCTTTCCGTGCCACACTTAAGCAACTTTTCATCTGGTTTATACCAGAGAAGGAATGGTGGCCATCAAATTAATCATTGTTGAAAGATTTGGATGAGAATACTTCATTCTCCTCAAGTTAGGCTAATTATTAATGTATGATTCTATTGGACTCAGCCAGAATATGTGAAATCAGTAACTTATTGATTGTTGACTGTCACTAATTCAATAATTTCATCAAAAATGTCTCCATTTGAGGAATTAACAGAAGGGTTGAAACTCTATCTTGTTTGTCATTGTTCTTTTACTTGTATGGTCCTTGCATAATACTTTTTGGAAGATGAATTAATCAAACAAAACTAATCAGTGCACATGAGATATACCATGTTCAATACCATGTTCAATAATTTTGAACTATTGAATCCTCAAATGGAAGCTTAGCAGTGCTGAAAGGCTTTGGAAATCTTGCACAATACAACATGCCAAGCACAAGGGTGCTTGACTAAATGCCAAATGATTCTTCATCCAGTAAAACCCATAATATTACTCTTTGGATAGTTGGAAATGTCAGCAAAATGTCACACATTGAAAAACACTGTTTGGTTCTGGTCCAATTTATATTTGTTGTGTTCCCAAACAAAGATTTTGGTGGATTATAAATTAATCAACTAACTTTCATCCTTGCAGTGCCAGTGGCATGGAAGATACATATGTCGCAATGAAACTAGCCATTGATTTTTATAAAGTTCTATAAACATGTTTAGAATATTCCCTTTTGTAAGCCATTCAAAAACATTTTTTTGCCAACTATGGTAAAACAGGTCTGATGAGTCTTACTTCACGTGATGCTAATTATATCAATGTGATAACATGCCATTGAATCATAAAATAGAAAGGAGGCCACGCTGAAAGTCCTGAGAAAAATTATAACACCTCACAACTCTTTAGCAGTCTTTGGCAAGTGGAATAAGGCATCGTTGACAAGGGCAAATGCCAAACAGAAACAAAGGGAAATAATAAGTTCCCAACCTCAGTTCTCAGGCAGGTGAATTAGCATCGTGTGCATGTAATGATGGTATCTGTATGTGCAGTTCTTATGCAACAGCATTACAATTTGCACAGCAACATACTAGGATAAATGGTGAAGTGGGTTTGAGATTGCAATTGATAAATCCTGTATCTGGCTTTTTCTGTATCACAGATGGCAGCACAGAATCTCGCCATCTGTTGATCCAAACTTTGTAATTGTTGCCTGATAAATGTAATAGTGCCTGAAAATATAATTGGTTGCAAATTTGCATTGATCTTCCTGACAATCTTAAAACTTGGCTGCTTTAAAAATTAAAATCGCCACGTATACTGGTGGTCCACCATTTACCCAATGTCTGTTGTTATGAAGGAACACTGTTACACAGCATGGTGGTCAGACTCACAGAAAAACATGCAGCATGCCACATCGAGAGAATAAAATCAGGCAGCTACTTAGTGCAGGCCTGAAGAAGCCATATTGCAGGCAGACTTTGATGGCTTTGTTAAAAATATGTTTTTTGTTAACAAGGAGAGAAAAAAAACATGGATTTTAGACAATAGACAATAGGTGCAGGAGTAGGCCATTCGGCCCTTCGAGCCAGCACCGCCATTCAATGTGATCATGGCTGATCATTCTCATTCAGTACCCCGTTCCTGCTTTCTCCCCATACCCCCTGACTCCGCTATCCTTAAGAGCTCTATCTAGCTCTCTCTTGAATGTATTCAGAGAATTGGCCTTCACTGCCCTCTGAGGCAGAGAATTCCACAGATTCACAACTCTCTGACTAAAAAAGTTTTTCCTCATCTCTGTTCTAAATGGCCAACCCCTTATTCTTAAACTGTGGCCCTTGGTTCTGGACTCCCCCAACATTGGGAACATGTTTCCTGCCTCTAACGTGTCCAACCCCTTAATAATCTTATACGTTTCGATAAGATCCCCTCTCAACCTTCTAAATTCCAGTGTATACAAACCTAGTCGCTCCAGTCTTTCAACATATGACAGTCCCGCCATTCCGGGAATTAACCTAGTAAACCTACGCTGCACGCCCTCAATAGCAAGAATATCCTTCCTCAAATTTGGAGACCAAAACTGCACACAGTACTCCAGGTGCGGTCTCACTAGGGCCCTGTACAACTGCAGAAGGACCCCTTTGCTCCTATACTCAACTCCTCTTGTTATGAAGGCCAACATTCCATTGGCTTTCTTCACTGCCTGCTGTACCTGCATGCTTCCTGCATGGAAGTCATTTTTTGATGACTTCCTATAGAGAAGTAATTAGGAAGTAATAGGGAGAGTGAGAACAATTTTGTACCACTATCTTGAAGTACCTGACAGTAGGACTTGGTCAGCTTAGTTAATCAATAATAACATTTAGAGATAACAAAATAAAGGCAACATGATCTGGCTCATCGTCATTAATAATTTGTCTATTAATGAGTTAGACACAAAAAACTGGAGTAACTCAGCGAGACAGGCAGCATCTCTGGAGAGAAGGGATAGATGATGTTTTGGGTCGAGACCCTTCTTCAGTCTGAAGAAGGGTCTCGACCCGAAACGTCACCCATTCCTTCTCTCCAGAGATACTGCCTGTCCCGCTGAGCTACTCCAGCTTTTTATGTCTATCTTCGGTTTAAACCAGCATCTGCAGTTCCTTCCTACATATAAATGAGTTAGTATGGGTGAGAAACCAAGAAAATGCTGTCAGAGAGGTGCCATTATGGCATGATTATTGACAGCATGATATTTCATTGGCTTCTGATGACAGCGTTTTGCAGTGAGAATTTTTAATTAAAAAAAAATATAGGCCTAGATGTTTAAATAAAAGCCTTAATTTCCCTTAGTTGAGGGTCATAAACCAGGGAGCTTAGCTTAAAATTGGTAGAAGTATCAGGGAAGATAAGGAAATATCTGTTAACCAATAGAGTGGTAAGGATCTGTAAAAACTGCGTGAAATATAGTAGAGGCAGCAACCTCTGAGAGAGCCTGGATGTGTACACGAGGAGACATGTCCTGCAGGAGTACACATCAGATGCCAAATGGTGGGGTTTGTTTCTACAGCACTTGTTCCATACCACAACAAATACCAAAAACAATAGAGAGGCAGTGAAGAATGTAAATGGCACATTGGCCTTTTTAGAAAGAGGATTTGAGTATTGGAGCAAGGAGGTCATACTGCAGTTGTTCAGGGCTCTGGTGAGACCATACCTGGAGTGTTGTGTGCAGTTTTGGTCTCCTAATTTGAGAAAGGACATTATTGCTATTGAGAGAGTGCAGCGTAGGTTCACCAGGTTAATTCCCAGGATGGAGGGACTGACATGTGATGAAAGAATGGATTGACTGGGCTTGTATTCACTGGAATTTAGAAGGATGAGAGGGGATCTTATAGAAACATATAAAATTCTTAAGGGATTGGACAGACTAGATGCAGGAAAAATGTTCACGATGTTGGGGGAGTCCAGACAAGGACTCACAGTTTAAGAATAAGGGGTAGGCCATTTAGGATTGAGATGAGGAAAAAATTTTCACCCTGTGAGTTGTGAATCTGTGGAACTCTCTGCCACAGAAGGCAGTGGAGGCCAATTCATGTATGGATGAATGGATGTATTCAAGAGAGAGTTAGATTTTGCTCTTAGGGCTAATGGAATCAAGGGATATGGGGAGAAAGTTGGAACGGGTACTGATTTTGGATGATCAACCATGATCATATTGAATGGCACAGCTGGCTCGAAGAGCCGAATGGCCAATTCCTGCACCTATTTTCTAGGTTTCTATGTTTTTATTGCCTGGATCATTTTTTAATGATTATGCTACAAAGGTTAAGTAAAGTCATTTAAAATATTTTAGGCAAAATATTAATTGGGAAGAATTTGTTGAATGAGATGGACAGAAAAAAAAGTGCATTTTTTGTTTACTTCCTATAATACCCGAGGACAGTGAGAACCACTATCTTGAAGTACCTCTCCAAGGGCATTATCAATATACAATAGGACTTGGTCGGTTTACTTAATCAATAATAAAATTCTAAAATGTCATTTACTCTTTTGGATTTTGCCAGCAAGACTAAACAGTACAACAGTATGAAAGGTACTTATAGGTGTTCAGTCTATGATTATGTGACATTTTTTTCCATCATTACTGAGACCCAACAATTCTATGTTGGTGTGCCATGATTGACAGAGTTGCTTGAATAAACCATTTTGTTTAAAAAAAGTTACAGCGATTTCTATCCCAAAAATAATCTAAAAAAATAGAGCACTGATCTGAATATTTTAATATCTGAATATTTTAAACTAGAATATATGTATTTATTCATTGCTAGACCTACACCTTGGTGTCTACTGAGTGAGTCATCCTTATAGTGCAGCATGATTACTCAAATATTACTTGGAGAAGTGAAAAATGTGAAGTGTTTCTGCTCTCTGACTTAATCTTATTCTTGACTTCAATTCCAAGAATGATAAATTAAACATCGTATCACCACAGGAACCATTTGTCAGCAGAGTTGAATTAAAGATTTATTGCAGAATGGCGCACATCCATGTACCTCCTTGCCCTCAAATCCAACTCTCATTCTATAATCTATCGACTTCAAATGCAAGTCTTGTGCTGCCTACATACCAATGCTTTATTTTCCCCTCAATAATCTTTTCAGATTTTGCTGGCTATCTGCTATTCGCCTTTGCCTTGGTAAATAATAATAACATTCAGGGCATTCATACATTTTTATAATGAATTTATCTGTGCACACTTGTCACATTGTCCGGACTTTAAAACAAAAAATGTTGGAGGATTATATGCTGTTTGCTGAAGAAGGGTCTCGACCCGAAACATCACCCATTCCTTCTCTCCAGAGATGCTGCCTGACCCGCTGAGTTACTCCAGCATTTTGTGTCACACTTGTCACTATTTGCACTATTTTATGCCTCACATCTTCTTGGTC
The DNA here is from genome assembly GCF_053455715.1 of Rhinoraja longicauda. Lineage (NCBI taxonomy): Eukaryota > Metazoa > Chordata > Chondrichthyes > Rajiformes > Arhynchobatidae > Rhinoraja > Rhinoraja longicauda. The sequence continues at coordinate 2,363,802 of NC_135984.1, read as the reverse complement.
TGCACGTTAAAGATATTTCTACATTTCAACTAAGTCTGTTTCTGTGATGCCCAAAATTCTGTGGGTTTTCCTACTAAAATGTAAATATAAAAGCTAAAGCACACAAGTTCATGCCAGCGACAAGCCTCCTGAGTTTTGTGCTGATCTATACAGTAACTATGAAGTTTAAATTACTATTTAAACTCCTGACTGAAACTGTTCAATTCCCCACTTATTCAGCCTCGCATGTCTGCAGACACTTGCATCCAATGATGACCCCCAAAACTGCAGATGCTGGGAATCTGAAGCAACAAAGAACAAGCTGCTGGAGGAACTCGGTTGACCATGCAGAATCTGTGGAGGCAAATGGATGATTGAAGTTTTGGGTCAAGACCCTACGTCAGAAAGGTGGGTGTAAAGGGATGGTCGCCAATATAAAAAGGTGCGACGGAAAGGTGAGGCAGGACTTGGCAAGTGATAGGTAGATCTAGGTGAAGAGTTGTTGATGGGCTGATGTATCTCCTCCAACTTTGTCTACTGCATTCAGGGCTCTTGTGGTTGCCTCACCTACCCCACAAGATACCCTGCTTGGATAGAGTGGATGTAGAGAGGATGTTTCCACTAGTGGGAGAGTCTAGGACTAGAGGTGATAGCTCAGAATTAAAGGACGTTCTTTTAGGAAGGAGATGAAGAGGAATTTCTTTAGTCAGAGGGTGGTGAATCTGTGGAATTCTTTGCCACAGAAGGCTGTGTGGGCCAAATCAGTGGATATATTTAAGGCAGAGATTCTTGATTAGTACAGGTGTCAGAAGTTATCGGGAGAAGGTAGGAGACTGGGGTAAGGAGGGAGAGATAGATCAGCCATGATTGAATAGCAGAGTAGACTTGATGGGGCAAATGGCCTAATTCTGCTCCTATCACATGATCTTATGATACCAAATGCTTGTTGAGTATCAGTGCTCTGTGTGCAATAGCCATCGTCTGCTCCCGATCACACAGCCTCCGTCCCATTCTGTGTCCTCCTCCTTATCCAGCCAGGTCCTGTCATATACCCCCTTTTCAATCGTTGATGAGACCGCACTTGAAAAACTGCATGCAATTCCGATGGCCCAGCTATAGAAAGGATGTCATTGCTGGAAAGGTCGCAAACCAGATTCACCAGGGTATTACCTGGACTTGCAGGCTTGAGTGAACGCTCACAGACGTTTTCCCAGGGTGGAGAATTCTAAAAATACAGGGCATGTACTGTTCTTGATTACTATGGGTGTCAGGGATTATGGGGAGAAGGCAGGTGAATGGGGTTAGGAGGGAGAGATAGATCAGCCAAGATTGAATAGTGGAGTAAGCTTGATGGGCCAAATGGCCTAATTCTGCTCCTAACACTAATGAACATAAGTTTCAGGGGAGCCGGGAGAGATTCAGGAGAGACGGGTGACCAGAGGGGTAAATTTTTCACTGAGAGTGTGGTCTGTATCCGGAAGGAACTTTACCAGAGGAAGCTGTAGAACCTGATACAATTACGACTTTTAAAATAAATTTGGACAGATATTATGGATAAGGAGGGTTTAGAACGATATGGATCAACTACAGGCAAATGAGACCAGCCCAGTATACTAACGTGGTTGGCATGGACAAGGTGTCCCATGCTGCACAGCTCAAGGTTGTTTCTGAAGCCCGTGAACGTCCTCAGTTTCTTTCCCCTCTCCACCTGGTTCCATGTGCTTATCAGCCACACACTATACCCACTTGATCTTCTGCCCACCCCCCTCCTCCCACCTTTCCCCTTTTGCGCTCCATCCATCCCACATGTGGTTCCACTCATCACCTCCCTTTCTTAACAGATTCAATGGCTTGCAGTCTTTGATTTCTCCACTATCACCTCCCACCGCTACTGCTGTCTCAACCCCTCCTTCCCTCACACTCCATCTGCATCAACTCTTCCTCATCTGGAACCACGTATCACTTGCCTCCTGCCTTACCCCTCCCCCTTCACCTCTTTTGTACCGGTTATCTCCCCTTTATGTTCTCAGGCCTGACGTAGGGTCTCAACCCAAAACATCAACTATCCCTTTGCCTCCACAGATTCTGCCTCACATGCTGAGTTCCTCTGGCAACTTGTTTTATTTTTGCTTGTCTCAATAACATTCCATGAAGGTGGTAATGCAGGAGGGAGGGGGAGCATCAGAACAAACCATGACTTCAATGGTTGAGAAGGCTTTGGCAGTCAGCGAGCCACACCCCATAGTTTTCGTAGACTGTCAAACTTATTAGAAGGTAGACACAAAATGCTGGAGTAACTCGACCCGAAACGTCACCCATTCCTTCTCTCCCGAGATGTTGCTCAATGCGTTATTCCAGCATTTTGTGTCTACCTTCGATTTATACCAGGATCTGCAGTTTTATTCCTAAACTTATTAGAAGCTTTGACAGTTTCTGATGCTCAAAAACATTCAGAAGATTGTAAAAATGAGTTTAGGGTCTCGACCCGAAACATCAGCTATTCCTTTTCTGAGATAATCCAGCTTCTTGCGTCAATTTTCAGTTAAAACGTAAGGGTATTTGCTTAATTTAAAATATATATCTTTAAGACATATCAAAATACTTAAAACCTAATTAATTGAAAAATAAATCAAGATTGCTCTCCATTCAAGTTAATGGGGACAGTTCCTGCACTGAACCTGAAATAGGTTTCTTGTGCTAGTCCCAATAGTATGAGCTGAAAAACTGGGGCAACTTCACTATTGCTGCTGGACTGCGTAAGGAGGTGATGTTGGGAGTTTTATGATCTACCCAGTTAATGACACTGTGTGGCAGATGCGAGCTTTATTTAATATTGCAGGATAGTGTGATGCTCTCGTGTGGAGGAAAATTGTACTACAATAAACTAGCTTCCACATATTCAACTTGAGTGCTTTAGTTTTTACTTTAATTAGAAAATGTCATTGGGACAGGCGGAGGAGGCAGGTATCTGTTTAAACACAATACATTAGGCTTTTCTCACATTGTAATCCCTGTATATATTTGATATTTCTTAATGTGGAGCTAATGTGATAAACCATTAAATATTGGTTTCCTTTCATCGCCATTACTGACATTATCTCCTATGTGCTGTTTGATAGAGGGTGCAAAAAGAGACATTTTAGCATGTCACTCAACATTAATGTGATAAAAACATGTGTTAGGTTTAAACTGTGCCTACTTTGTACATTTATGCTGTTAAATCGACCTTTATTTTTGTTCTTTCAAGCATATACTAAGTATCCACCTAATTTTAACAGAAGTGTCTCGACTCAAAACGTTACGTATTCCCTTTCTCCAGTGATGCTGCCTGACCCGCTGAGTGACTCCAGCATTTTGTGTCTGTCTGCAGCATCTGCAGTTCCTTCCTACACCTAATTTTGTTCTCTCACAAACAATATTGACGAAGCGTGCTGTACATTTAGATATGAGCTGTAGGAGGATGCACTGACTAATGGCCATGCTGTATAACAATATTCTGAAGCAACAATTTTGAAATCTGTATTGTCATAGAGTCACACAGCATAAAAGCAGGGCCTTCGGCCGAACTTGTCCATGCCAAAAAAATTATACCACCTGCCTGTGTGTGGCCCAAATCCCTCTAACCATCTTTTGTCGATGTACCTGCTCAAATGTCTTTTAAATGTTGTTATAGTACCTGGCTCAACTACCTCCTCTGGCTGCTCATTCCATTTACCCAATACCCCCTGTGTGGAACAGTTGCATCTCAGCTTCCTATTAAAACTTTCCCCTCTCATCTTAAACTTATGACCTCAGCTTATTGATTCTCCTCCTGTGGGTAATAGACTGCATTCTGTCTGCATTCACCCGATCTTTTCCCCACATGATTTTATACACCTCTGTAAGATCACCCCTCAGCACCCTGCTCTCCAAGGAATAAACTAATCTGTCCAAACTCTTCCTTGAGCTCAGGCCATCATGTTCTGGCAACATCCTCGTAAATCTCCTCTGCACTCTTTACAGTTTAATGATATCCTGTCTGTAGCAGGTGACCAAAGCTGAACGCAATACTCCAAAAGTGGTCTCGCCAATGACTTGTATAACTGTAACTTATCCTCCTCCCACTCTGTGTCTTTCAATTGCATTCTCCCCTACTCTGAATCTCTCTGTCTCTGCCACATCTGCTCCTCCCAAGATGAGGCTTTCCTTTCTAGAACCTCCAAGATATTTTTCTTTAGTAAACATGGTGTGTTGTAGATGGATCTCTCACCTGCATCTCCTCTGTGTTCTGTATTTCTGCTCTCGTTCCCCCGCTCCCCAGACAGAAGAATAGAGATCCCCTTGTCCTCGCCTTTCACCCCACCAACCTCTGCATCCAACACATCATCCTTCAACATTTTTGTCACCTCCCACGTGATCTCACCACCAGTCACATCTTCCCAACCCCACCCCTTCCCACCTTCCGCAGAGACCGCTCCCTCGGCAACTCCTTGGTTCACTCATCCCTTCCCACCCAAAGCACTCTCTCCCCCCAGGTACTTTTCCCTCAAACTGTGGGACATGTAACACCTGCCCCTATACGTCCTCCCGCATCTCCATCCAGGGATCCCAGCAGTCTTTCCAGGTGAGACTGAGGTTCATGTGCACATCCTCCAACCTCATCTACTGCATACAGTGTTCCCAATGTTTCTTCCTGTACTTCGGTGAGACCAAGACTCAGTGACCCCTTTGCTGAACATTTGCTCTTGGTCTGCCAAGGTCGACTGGATCTCCCGGTTGCCAACCATTTTAACTCCTCTTCCCATTCCATTACTGAGCTTTCTGTCCTGGGCCTCCTGCATTGCCAGAGTGAGGTCACAGGGAAACTGGAGGAACAGCATCTCGGGTAGCTTACAACCCAATGGTATGAACATTAAATTCTCCAATTCTAGGTAACTTAAACACTCCCTCTCCTTCCTTCCCCTCCCCCCCCCCCACCTCTTTCTGTGCCCACCTAGATGTGCCATTTCCCCCCTCCCCCTCCACCTACATTCCTTCCGCTAGCTTCACAATTCACAACTCTTGCATCCTTTTGTCGCACACCTTCTATCTTTTCATCTCTGGCCTTTGTCCAACCATCACCTGTACCCACCTATTACCTGCCAGGCTTTGTCCCAACCCTCCTCTCTTCCAGATTCCCCCCACCCCACCCTTCCCCTACAATTAGTCTGAAAAGGGTCCTGACCAGAAACATCACCTCTGTGTTCTCCAGAGATGCTGCCGAACCCACTGAGTTACTCCAGCAGTTTGTGTCCTTTTTTCTAAACCAACATCGTTTATTTCTACATCCCAACTCCTATACTCACTATCTTGACTGATGAAAACCAATGTACAGAAAGCTTTTGTGACTACGCACTATGTACCTATACTCCTAGATCCGTCTGCTCTACGACACTTCCCAGAACCCTACCATTATTCACTGTGAGGGTTCTGCCCTATTATTAAACTCCATTAGCCAATCCTCAGCCAACTTGCCAAGCTGATCAAAATCCTGCTGTAATTTTTGACAACCATCTTCACCAACTACATTACCACTACTTTAGTGTCATCTCCAATGCAGGGCAATCGCTCTACAAGGCCTTGAGTGCACTGGGCATCACCGGAATGGAGAGGAGAAGAGCCATCAAGAACACCACAGAGGCAGCGGAGAAAGCCTCGAGATGGTTCTGGATCAGGAGAGGAGGTTCATGGGGAGGAGCGAATGCCAGCTGAACACAAGTCGTGGTCTGATCAACCACGGCTGGGTCGCCAGGGCAAGGGTGTCTGATGTTGAAAGACCCGAAACACCCAATGACCCCAGGTTACATCACTGATGATGTGTTCAGGAGCATCAAGAGATGTATTTTATCAATGCAAACTTACTAATCATGCCTTTACATTCTCATCCACATTGTGTTAATTTGCAATTTACAATTAGACCTTTGTTTTGTGATTGAGAATTTATGTACAGCGAAGTAACAGCAATAAGGGCATACCAATAAATGCCTGGTCTTCAGTAGTTTGCTAAAACTGAGAATCATATTGTACTTATCTGTACTCTATTGTACTGAGAATCATATTAGCTGAAGTTTAGACACTCATTACGTGAAATGTCACTCTATTACGTCTTTAAAAGCATTTTTGATTAGTATTGCTCATACAGTCTTTCAAGTATTAATCCAGTGTATAAGATGGCATCTTCGAGCCATCATACTTCATACACAATCTTCCACAAATAAATATTCAGATACAACCCAACATTGCAACTGCTGAAACTAAGGAGTTTTCTGCTTTAAATTAAACAATACACTGAAGATGTTACTCCTGTGGAATATGCATAGACAACACAGTCCTTTAGAATTTTATCCAAGTCACCACTCTTCTTGTGAGTCAGTGAGGGTCAGTAGGTTAAAATAGACGAATGGTATCCCATTCTCATTCGGTATCTACAAGCATATGCATTCTAGAAAAGAGCGTTGGACAACAATCTGGGAAGACTATTTTCCAACATCCGCTAATTACCCATATTTAATGATTGTGACATGAAAAGACAGTCTTCACAATTAAATAGACCGTCAGCATGTGTAGTGCATTTAACGACTAAACCCATGAAGGATCCAAAACCACGTCTGTTTGGTCAAATGGTCTCTGTCATGTTTACAAATTCCTCAATTTAATTGAAACCTTTCACAATGACATAAAAATATCTTAAGGTTCAAATGGCATATTATGGATGTTGCACGACAACCATTTCTACAAGTGGTCATTTAAACTCCCTGCTTCCTCACTACCCACAGATAAACATACTTTCAGGCCTCTGCAAGGTCTGCCTTACTACTAAATTCTGGAACAAAAAAACCCAATTCTTTCTTCTGTGGAGAAGTACTTACCCTTTGTGCAGCAATCTCATGCCACCAGGATGCGTTGGGAGATTTATTACTAATACTGGTAATGGTCAACAGAAATTTATTGCTCATAAATTGTTGTACGTTCCTCGCTACTGAATCTGACAAATACCAATCCATGAATTTGTAGAATTCTGCACAAACTAGGATCCATTGTGGCAGGACATTGCCGATGCCTATCTTCAATTCCTCCTGTTGATTATGGAGGACTATCCACCCAGGAGGGACTGCAGAGAAAAATTATCTCAAGAACAAAAAGCAGAATCAGTAAACATATGAGATGTAAAATATTCTTCAAGATGTTAATTAAAGTTTTGGTAATCATTAACCAATTTGCACTCTTTACACTTCAACACGATACATTGCAGTATTTCTTCTATGTCGCTGCCAAGACCACAGATAGTAGGTTGATGTTAGAATTGTATAAAATAATAATAATGTCAGTGAACTGTAGAGAATATAATATTTTTCTGATAACTCCTGCTGATGGGCCCATGCACCTTCAACCTCTGTGAAGAGTGTCTCAATTAAACCCACAAGGAGAATAATGCCCCAAACTAAGAGAGGAAAAAGTGGGATGTAGTTCTTGACTCTCTCTTTGCGTCCAGATGTTCCCCAGTCAGTATTGGTAATGGTAATAAGAGAAAAGCATTTGATTGGCAGTAACCCACACAGGTAGAAGGTTGGAAACAGGGATAGGTAGATCATCAGTGGACTTCTCTTTAGACAAGAGGCATTTATCGCTTTAATGAGTCCAAGGCCATGGAAGCATAGGAGCATCCATAGAATGTCCCAGAGACACCCGTAGTAGAATAGCTTAATGAGAGACACAGAAATGTAGAATGGCAAAGTCCCCATAGTTACTGCTTCATATGTCATCCACAGACTATGCTTGTGCCAGAAGCGGGAACGGTAGACCCATTCTATGATAGATGACTTAGTCCAACGTATTTGTTGATTGAGCCAGCGGAGATATTGAGCTGGAGTTTCTGTCGAGCACCAAGCCTTGGGCATGTATCTGAGTGAAGCAAAATTGCAGTTTCATTAGTGGTTTTTCAGAATTAACTTTAATTTAACATTAATAAAATTGTTCTTATTTTAATAAGCCAAATATTATATGGCTTATTAATAATATTAATAAGCCAGTTGACCATGGCTTAATAATGGTCATGGTCAATTATGAGCCAGTTGATAATTGGCTCAACTGATTATTGAGCCAATAATCAATAATCCAGTTATTGATTATAAGCCAGTTGACCATGGACACTGAGATGCCTTGCATTCCAATCTAACTTGCACTCATCTCTGCAAGTGGAAGAGGTTTATGGTTGAACATTGACAAAAATAATTTGAACCAATTTAAAAGTTAGATTATGAAGAGCACTGATTTAGTGCCCAGTATGGTTATGACCTATATAAACAAGGCTATTTGATAACATTATGACCTTGTTAAATTGGTTTCAAGCAGTGCTGCACTGAGTCAGTGGATATCAAGGTGATGATTGAAGATTTCCTGCTCAAATTACTGTCTAGTGATGCCAATTTGAAAGAATGCCAACTATTTTTTTTAAATGCACATGCTGGTAATTTGAAATAAAGACAGAAAATGCTGGAAACACTCTACAAGTCAGGCAGTATGTGTGGAAAGAGAAAGAAAACTAATGCTTTGCCCAACTGATGATCTTTAGACTGAGTTATTAACTCAGTTTCCCTTTTCACGGATGATATCTGACATGTCAAATATTCCCAGCATCTTCTGTTCTTGTTTCAGGATGTCAATTAAATTCATTTATGATCTTGGCTTTGATGTCCTTCATAGAAACATAAAACACAGGAACAGAGCCTTCGGCCCAACTTCCCCATGCCGACCAAGATACCACATCTTCACGAGTCCCACTGCCTGCATTTGGCCTATATCCCTCTAGACCTTTCCTATTCGTGTACCTGTCCAAATGTCTTAAATGTTATTATGGTACCTGCATCAACTACCTCCTCTGGCAGCTCATTCCATATACCCATCACCTGTGTGAAACAGTTGCTTCTCAGATTCCTATTAAATCTTTATACTCTCACCTTAAACTTGTCCTCTGGTTCTTGATTCCCCTATTCTGGGTAAAAGACTGTCCATTAACCCTATCTCTTCCCCATGTGATCTTATATACCTCTGTAAAATCACCCCCTGAACTTCCTGCACTCCAAGGAATAAAGTGCAAGCTTGCCCAACCTTCCCTTGTAGCTCAGGCCCTCAAGTCCTGGCAAGATCCTCGTAAACCTTCTTTGCACTCTTTTCAGCTTAACACATCCTATTGCAGGGTGAATACAATACCAAACATTGCCTTGCCAACATCTTACACAACTATAACATAACATCCTAACTTCTGTACTCAACATCCTGACTGATGAAGGCCAATGTACCAAAAGCCTTCTCCGCCACCTATCGACCTGTGACACCACTTTCAAGGAACTATGTACCTGCACCCTAAGATCCCTCTGCTATTCAACACTCCCAAGTGTTTGTATAGTCTGCCAGCATTTGTGGGAAAAGTTTGATCAGATGTCTAATGCCAATAAAACTAAACCTCAGCAAGGAGAAGTGACTTACAAGAAGAAAAGAAAATTAGAAAAATAATAATCATAGCAGAATATTAAGGTTCTTTTTCTAAAAAGACTGCCTAAGATGAGCCTAATTTACCTAAGCAGATACAAAAAGCTGACATTTAACATCACTGGTTAAAACACAAATCATGGTACCGTATTACACAACTAAGCAAAAGCTGGATTTAGTTCTTACTTGGTGGAATAGCCGAGACTGAGTACCCTGTTAGTTAAATGACGATCATCCCCAAATGTACACCGGACACCAAGGAATCTCTGATTGTACCAGGGCTCCAATAATTGTTGGATCAAATTATTCCTGTACATCCCTGAAACAAGGAGTAATTGTTACAAGTGAATATCGACCATGGACAGTTTGCTCTGTGATAAACCAGGATTATAAGTGAACATTGAAACAGGTTGAAGTCAGAAAGCAAATCTGTTGAGCTCGAGTGTCTTTATTGACTTTCTCATTCGAACACTGATACAACTACAGCCAGCTTCTCGTATGAACTTTTCCCCCTTGTTATTCCTAATTTGAAATACTGTTTTCATTGTGCAATGAAGCATCATAAAATCTCTTATTTTAGCCAATGGCTTTGTACTGAATTTCATTTGCTTTTGAAAACAAAACATGACATATTTTTAAGTGTAATTTATCTTCTATTTGACTCTTGTTCAGGCTTGGTCTAACCTGCACAAAAGTCTATGCAGCTGGTAAGTTTTCTAACTATAAAATGCTTTGTCCTGGGCTATTTTGTGGAAGTTTCATGTATACCAGGTGTATTGTTTTTTAATAACTCGAGGATCATGACATTCTCAATTAGGTTCTTTGACTTTCCCCTCCATTCCTTACCTAAAGGTCCACTGATGCAGGAGACACAATTAAAATAAGACTGGCAAGCTCGTCCCAGATTGAACACAGTCCAATAATGCAGGCTGCTGATGAAGCTAATGAATGAATCACTGACATTGAGAATTCGCACTTCACCTCCGACTGCTCCACAGCTTTCATTTGAATCCAACACTTTAACCAGTTCTCCAGTTGCTTGAGAGTCAAGTTTTGTATCAGAATCACAGACCTAAAAGTTATATAATCCTTTATAAAAATATCCACTTCATTCTTAATTTTATGCAATTCATTTTTGAATATACATAATCTATATGAGATCACAATACGAAAGCATTCAATTAATAAGGAAAACCCGCAAAAACCTGTATGGTAGATGTTCATGATTTTCTAATCCTGTGATCATTCAATTAGAAAATTATGGGTCATGGACACAGATTTGCAAATAAGCATTGGTATCAATCCAAGTTCCAGCAGCTCAATTAAATTAGCCTAGCAAAAAATAACCTGCTGGAGGAACTCAGTAGGTCAAGCTTCATCTGTGGAGGCAAAGGGACTGATGATATTTCAGATCCAGATCCTGTGTCAGAACTGAGAGAACAGAGATGTGATAGCCAGTTCAAGTGAGAAGGAGGGGGTGAGGCAATGGTTAGCAGGCGGCAGGTGGAACCAGGTAAGGTGAGATGATGGGCAGATGCAGTCAGGTGGGGTAAGGGGAGGGATGAGATCAGGAGATGGCGCTTGGTGGGTGATAGGTAGAGATAACTAAAGAAAGGGGCGGATGGAGCAGGTACACTGATGGAAGGGTAGAGGTAGAGACAGAGGCTGGAAGATAAGTGGAAACAAGAGGCAGCCAATCTGGCATCTGATAAATAAGTAAGATGATAAGTGGAATCTGGGAGGGGGGGGGGGGGGGGGGGGATGGTGCAGAACCAGAAGGTGATAGAAAAAATCACAGGAAGTTTGGGTTACCTGCAGTTGGAAAATTCACTGTTGATAGTATCGGGTTGATGTTTTCAGAAGAGCATGCCATTTTATATGTCCTGAGAACAGATGCAGTGGAGACAGAGAAAATGAAAAAAGAGGATCAAAGTCCAACAAAGTACTGGATTGGATGAGGCGTAATCAAGGGAACTGTGAGTGTCAGTGGATTTATGGTACCCTGGATGGTGGTACGCGAGGAGGTAAAGGGACAAATGTTTCCTGTTCTCCGGTCGCATGGTATATTGGCAGGGATGGAGGAGGGTGAGTGGGTAGTTATGAGTGAACCACTCCTTCCAAGTCAAATAAAGCTGCACATGCATCTCCTCCAATCTTGTCTATTGCTTCAATGCTCTTGATGTGGCCTCCTCTACATCGGCGAGACCAAGCATACACAGTGGATCCATTTGGAGGAACACCTGTACACCATCTGCAATGGCCATCCTGACCTCCCCTTCCTAT